>NW_027530019.1:2013669-2090623 GCF_008692635.1 Crocuta crocuta
GCTAAGAAAAAAAAAAAACCGTTTCTAAATGTATGATTTCAGACGCACCGTCAACACCTGCTGCAAAAGAATGACCCTCCCCCCCACTCTCTCCTACCCACCAGAGCGGCCACACCTCCTTCCCTCCACCCGTGGGCCTCCCAGGCCTGAGCCAGATACGCCGCCACCTTCAGCCTTTTTTTTTTCTTTTTTTAATTACTGAGGGAAAATATACACATAAGCAAAAAGAAAAAAAAAGGGAAAAAAAAAACCCTCTCCGGCAGGCGCGAGAGGGGGTAGTGAGGAGGCCAGGGAAGGCGGTAATGCAACCCTAATGCACAGATAGCTGACATCAACTTCCGTCAGGCAGCTCCTGAAGATCGAACCTTTCGATTGTAACTGGGACAATTTGCATAGTGATTCCCTTTCAGAGCTTTCCCGGGTCCATAACAAGCCCAGGCAGCTATTCAAATGCAAGTTGCAACCCCAAATGCGAGGCTGGCCTGACCAAAAAGAGCCATCGGGCTCCTGGGAGAAGCGAGACACGTACTCCAGTTCTCATCCTTCTCTGTTCTTCCTTTTCTTTCTTTTCTCCGGTTCCTGATTTAGCTGGGAGCTGTTTATTTATGGCTGCAAATGTGTGTGCGAGGGAGAGGGAGAATTGATCTTTGCCTGGATTTAAAGATGGAGCCGAAGGCGCTGGAGGGAATTTGGGTTTGTGCGTCTGGCTCAGACCCTGGGAGCCAAAGGGGGCCGCTTGGCACGGAGCCCGAGGTCTTTCTTTCTCGCACCCCTCACCTCGCGACCCTGCAGGAATCCGCGGGCCCAGGAGCTGCCTGGCTGACCCACCTGCCCCAGGCTGAGCTGTCGAGAAAGGCTTCATGGAGAGGGCCAACCCGTCCCAGTCTTTAAAATGAGCACAATAAAAGGTATCACCTGCGACATGTGCGGATTATTTTTTCTTAGGGTTCATTGACGCGGCTGCGGGGTGGGGCGGCTTACAGGTTCTGGGGAGGGGGGAATGAGGGGGCCTTAAATTAGACTCCCCGGTTTCCCGGTTTCTTTCACATTTGAAATTATGCAGATTGACTCTCGTTTCCCTCCCTCCTAGGGGGCAAATCCTCCAACGCGAACCTGACCGCTTGTCACAGAAGCAACTTGCCATGAAATCCGCTAATGCGCCGCGACTCGCCCACCGGGGTAAGCCAGTGACACAGGCGCGTGCGGGGGAGGGGAGTGGGTAAACCGGGGCGGGGGCTTCAGGGGCCCCGCCATGCCGGTCCACTGCTGAGCTTGTGACCTAGCAAACAGGGTGGGAGCCGAGGGCGGAGGGCAGAAGCCGCGTCACGGCCTGGGAGCCGAGCGGGGGCGCCCCCCTCCCGCCTGCCCTCCTAGCCACGGCCGGCCGATAACGGGTCCTCCTGGCGAGTTTAAAGTAACAAATGAGGGCAGGGAGGAGGCCTCCCTAGCAGGGAGTAAATATCCCGGCGTGCCCGGATGGGTGGCCGGTACGCGAGCGCGTGTCTGTGGTTTGTGCGCGGTTCTCCTTTGAAGCAGCGTGAGGCTGCGGAACAGCACCTGCGTTGGTGCGCGGTGTGGAACTGGAGCCAGCGGAATTCACAAGGGGGGGGGAGGGGGAATGCCCCCGATTGGAACTTGTCTCCACGTCCCTAGACTGCTTCCCGCTTTCTGAATCTCCCAGATTGTTCGATTGGCTCTCCAAATCCAGCCCTAAACTGCTAAAGATGGTCACAGGCCACTGTTCTTGCAGCACTGACCATTATCTCAGTGGCAGAACCAGCTCCTATGGTCAGAGAACAAAACGCGGCGGCTAAATTTGTTTTCTTTCTTTTCTTTTTTTGAAGTGGTGAGAAATTGTAGGCTTCTTAAACCACAGAAGCAGCCAAACACGTATTTGCCAATGTCCTTTGCTTATATTGGTTCCAGTATTGAAAGCTGTCTGTCCATGAGCTTTTTCGTTGTACTGTTCTATGCAGAGCACTCGGGATATTTTTCTCATTTTTTTAAGCCTTTGTATCTTAAGTATATATATATTTATCTTAAATATATATATATAGACAGAGAGAAGAGACAGAGAGAGAGAGAGAATGCTCTCCTGATTGTTTCACAATAGGTTTCTTAAAGACGAGATATGTGGAGCGAGTGCTTGGGATTGAATGATGAAAAAAGCAGACTGGAAGGTACAAATAAACCCAGTGCAAATTGAAAACAAATTGAACAAATGAAATGATTATGAAAGAAGATCAGGGAATTAACTAGGCTGGAAAGAGCAGGTTTAAGGTCTGAAGTTTGCAGATTTAATGGCTATAGGTAACAAATCGAAAAGAATTAAACCTATGCCTTTGCCTGTGTATGCACAACCAAAGAACACACATCCTCCTGGGTGTCTTGGTCAAGTGCATGTTTATTTCAAGGCGTTTCAAAGGGCAATTCAGCTTTGAGATGCTTTCCTATGTTTTTGGCAAACTACAGCTAGTTAGGTGACCTTTAGTTCTGGTGGAAAACAATTTAAAATTTATTTCTGGCTGTAGAAAAAAAGTGAAAAATTTAAAACCCTGATAATTAAATTGTTACAGGTTTCTAAGGAGTTAATTTGACGTAAATAACCTACTCTACTGTGAGCACAGGAGTAAGTTAGAGGCCTTTGCTACAGAGGCTTCTGCCTGGTGGTGACAGAGCTTTGTGTGTTTGAGAGGGGTGTGAGGAGGCTCTGAACCTAGCTTTGGATTTGTTGCGTCCTTTTCCCTCTCTTAAAACAGTAACTCAAGATGTAAGTAAAAGTGTTTTCATTTTTTATTGATCCTGCTAACATCTTTCATTATCCAGCATGTAGCCACAGCAAATTATTGCTCATTTGATACCGAGAATTCTATTGACCATCACTTTCATTGGAGAGAGAATTCTAACTACTCCGCTGCTCTATAGTCAGTCAAAGCTAATGCTGAGGACGGTCCTCTGCTAAACCTGAAGTAAATTGAGCCCTCTGCCTCCAGGAATTGATGGAGATATGTTCATTACATTGGGCCACGTGAACATGCATAGAAATCTGCTTTTTACTCTGCTGACCTTGCCCCCATTCATGCAAAAGGTCGGCCCCTTTGAAACAGATCTGCCGGCTTGGAGGGCTAGGTATTCGTTTGCCTCTCCTGGATCCCTTGTGTCAACTTCTTTCCAGCTCTGACCAGGGTTGGAGCAAAGGAAATGATGCAATAGAAGCCCACTCCTGTGGTCAATCCTGAGCTCAAAACCAGTCCAATTTGGACACCTACAGAAATCATTAAACCTCCCCACCCCCACCAAAATAAAAATAAACCTCCTAAAATATCCAGATGAGTGATTTTATGGTCTGGATATGATTTTCTAAATTAAACTGAACCCCCCACACACACCAAGACCCCACCTTATCAGAGAGGGCTAAGTAGAGGAGGAGGGAGCTGTGACATAAGCATCTGTTCTCTCTTTGGTTGGCAATGGGCATCCAAAAAAGAATGACGGGCCAGGCGAATCCCGTGCTCACACTAGCAGCTGAGCAGGTGGAAGCTAGAGCCTAGTGAAGGAGTGAAGGTCTGACCTTTGACCCTCAAGCCTGAAGCTCTGGGACTCTCAAGGCTGGAGAACGAGGCCAGTCAGGAAAAGAGATGGACGGGGAGAGGAGACAGATGGGGAGAGGAGACAGCCGGGTTTGTTCCCTGAGAAGCTGGTGGCTGAATCTGCCTTGACACAGGAAGGAGCTGGAGCTACCACACAGCAGAGGCGACCCAATGCCCCAACCCTCGTTCCACAGGCAGCCTCCACAGGCTTTGCCTGTCAGAACCCACACGCCCTCACCTCCTCCCTTTGGGTGTCTCCAGGAAAGTTGCCTGACTTGAGAGTGCGCTGTAGCGCTGGACAGGGCAGCGAGCTGCATGGTACCCGGCACCGGAAGAAGGCTAAGGTGGTGGGGCTGGACTACTGCTAGCCCGGTTTCAGCCCAGCTGGACCAGTCAGATTTCCAAGGAACAAGCAATCCATGCTGGCTTCACTTTAAGCCCTCAACTCCTGAGAAAAGGCCAGACGACCTTGGAGGAGCCATGTCCCTGGGGACTCCGTAGAAGAGTGGGTTAGGTTAGGTTTCATTTCTGAAACCTCCAGGAGATAAGTCCTCCGGGTTCCAGAACAAAAGGAGAGCCAATTAACGACTTTAACAAATGAGTCCGCGGTGTGTGCAATCCATGAAACAGAGCCAGCTCCAAATCAGAAGGCGCATGGGATTCTAAGGGACCTGGCTTGGTAGTTTTTTTCCTAATTGTGCTAAGTGCACATGAAGCTATTCACACTCTCTCACAGGCCTCGCTCCATGAACCATAGTGCACAGCTGGGAGCCACTTTGTTCTAGAACAAGGCAGTGAACGAGTGGGAGAGTGCTCTGGGCACACTAGTCTCTGACCCGAGAGCAGCAGCTGAGAGATGAGGGTAGATTCTAACTTGGCTACTGGGGATAAGCGTATGGGAGAAGGGAATGAATTTAAGACAAGATTCACATGGTGGATTTTTTTTTTTTTTTTGGTTTTTCTTTTTGTTTTTAACGTAGATAAATACCCGCCGGCGTTGGTGTAACCAGCGCACGCCCAATACACTCGTATTCCTCGAATGCGCTCACCGCCGGCCGCACTTGGAGAATCCAGCACACAGAGGTTTCCGAAACCCCATTTTCCTGATTGCAGCCCAGACTCTGGAAACCCACGAGCCTTCGGGGGAAGGGAGCCTGATCAGGCCAAGCAGAGGGTCAGGCGAGCCGGCGCCCGCGCACATACACATGCACACACACGCGCATGCACACACACATGGATGCATACACGCACCCAGGTCTGTCGGTCCCTGCGACGGAGGATGCAGGGTGGCTGGATGAAGATCTGGGAGGCCATGACTGAGTGAAGGCTCTGGTGCTGCCAGAACGATGCAACCTCTAAAGCAGTGTCATCCTTTGAGTTATTTAGGGGAACAAGACCTGGGACTTGGATTTGAGTTAAAGAAGTTAGGGGCAAGGTACAGATGGCCCAGAACATCTTTGGAATGAAGCAGAACTGAGAACTGAGGAAGCTAGACCGGCACTGCTGTAAACTGAAGATTAGGAAATATAATACTCTCGCACACACAGCAGCACACGCCTCCGATGACTGGCAAGGTTATCCCTGAGCAAGGGGTCTCTGGCCCTGGCCGCGCCACTGAGCTTCACAAATGCCCTTTCAGCCTCTTCCAGGTTTTGCCAGGCAAATGAAATGAGCAGAACACCATAGTAAATTATTTTGTTCAGCCCTCTGTCTTTTTATGAGAATAAAAGGCAACACTTTGTCATTTTTAATCATATAAGCAGACAATAAACCTAATTTCGATATTGATTTTTTCCAGAATCAAGTGATTTTGTGCAGTGTCTGTTGTGTTTCCTTTCCAAGGAATGGCCGCTTGCTGGTAGATTGTGTGGGTATAATGCTGCAGCTACACAGCCGGCGATTATCTGAAACATGCAGTTGATTGTGGAATTTGAAGCCAGATAGGTGAGAGGTGGCTCTTCCTGGATGGCAGGAAGTTTGGGTTCTAATTATCTAGATAATAGCCTGCCTCTAGAGTCCTAGGATAGATTTAAGGCTCTCAGCTGGCGCTTTTAAGAGTTATGGCCTCAGAGATTCACTTTAATTTTTCTTCCAAATATAATCAAATAAATAGAAGTAAAAACAACCACCCAAGATTCTTGCTAATATCAGGGGCCCAGATGGCCCCGGGAGGAGCATTAGCAAGGGGAGCACACTCTCCCTGTTTGTCGAGTTCCAAGCCTGGGAAAGGGGTGCCACTGAGCCGGCTGGACATGGACCACAGCAAAGGCTCAGCCGAAAGTGTCGGGATACCTGTTACAGCAAAAGGGCCTAGAGGGTGCTCTCTCTGCATTCTGGACCTCACTTGCCTCTTTCCTTTCGAAGGAAGGAAGGAAGGAAGAAAGGGAAGAGGGAGAGGGAGGGAGGGAAGAAAATATTATTTGATGTCTGTGCAGAATACAGTGAGCACCTTTCATGGGAAAGTCCTGAGGTGCAGAGAGGTGGGCCAGGCCTCCACCTAGCTATAGGAGGAAGAGAAGGAGAAAGGAAATGAGGGAAGAAAGCTTCAGAGAAAAAAAAGAAAGAGAACAAATAGGTTGGGGAGAAAAGAAGGAAAGGAGAAGAAAATTAAAAAGGAGACGTGGAGAGGAAAGAATGGAAGGAAGGAGGAGGGAATGAAAGAAAAAGGAGGGGAAAAGATGGTGAAGGACAGGAAGGAAAGAAAAGAAGGAAGAAAAACAACTTAAAAGAACTAACAAAAAAATACAAAATACCCCATCCTTTGGAGGAAACTATAGTTGACCTGGAACATTTCCTGCGGCTCCAGGTGGCTCCTACTCCCTCCTGAAATGAAGAACAAATGATAGTCCCAAGCATAAATTAAAAGCCTCCCAACTTCCTACTCCAATCCAAAAGACTAGACTCAGGACAAACCGGACCGAGTCCTAAGGGGGAACCCATCTACTACCCTAGCATCTTGCTGTATAAGAAGGCCCTTATAATTAGCAGGGAGGGGTCGTCCTCTCCCCACCCCCCACTGCCTCCGCTTGCAAAGGCTTAGGACCCTGCTCTTGGGAGGGGACCTGGTGGCCCTATGCCCTGAGGTGGGGGCTGTGGAACCTCGGCCTGAGAGTGACCCTCGGGCTTTGACCTTTCCCCCGCCGTCCTCCAGGGTCAGTATTTAACCTTTCGCTCCCCGGTTCGTGCCCTCGGCTAGGGAGAAAGGGAAAGTGGGTCGATATTTGGGACCAGCCAGGAGGAGTGGGGAGGTGCCTAGGCCACCTTGCTGGAGGATGAGGCCCAAACCAGAGGGCTCACACCCCTCCCCACGCTTCGGAAACCGAGCCTCGAGGATCTGAGCCCGGGCGCTGGATGCCAAGGCTCAGTTACACCCCGTGCCTGGTAAAGAACCCCCTGAGGCACGGAGAGGTTGCGTGGGCTCCGTTCCCAGTTTAGAGCAGTTTCCATGCCCTGTTTAGAGCAATTTCTCTTCAAACAAACTAATCCCTTCTAAGACACGAGCCACCCATTCCCATTTGGCGAATCCGGAGAGCCTTAGCCAGATGGACCAGAGGCAACAGTGCGGAATCAGACCTGCGACTCCCCACTCAAGCCCCAAGTGTTAGGCGCTTCTATGGGAGCGGGTGCTAAGAGGACCAGTGAAGAAATCGGGCCAAAGTCCAGGCTGCCTGGCCCCGACGACCGCCTCACTACCCCGCTGGGACCGCAGATCCAGCCTCTCTCCTGCCCCATTCCAAGAACTTCCAAACGCGCCTGCGACCAGCGCCCCAGAGGGCTCTCCTGGCGGGGGTGGGGAAGGTGGGCGGCAAACCGGAGGCTGCAGAGGCGAGCGGAGCGCCCCCCACCCCCCAGCTCCCCTCGGCTTGGGGTTTCGCGGTCTCCCCAGCTGGAGCCGGGCCGCCAGGAGCCAGAGCGTTAGGTTCAAATGCATCAAGACTCTGAAGTCATTTATCCGGTTTCATAAATAATTTTCTTATTACACTTAAGCCTGATTCCTGCCCCCTTCCCATTTTTATTGCGGGGTTTCAGCGGCTAAAAAGTTTCTAAGTCGTGTGGGCCGTTGTTTTCCTTTTTCCATCATTAACATCATTAATATACGCTATCAATAACCCTGTCGTTCAGAGCCGAGTTTCACGGTATTGATCCACGCAGCTATTCATCTCTGCCATGCAAGACACGGAATAATTTTCGCATTACAGTAGCTTGGATTTGCTTTTAATTCATATTTAAAGCTGCAACCGGCTCGGTGGAGCGCTCTGCGAAAGACTAGAGGCGCCTAATTAATAATAAGTTAGAAACGAAGGAAGGCACTGGCGAATAAATAATTAATACAGACATCTATGTCTCTTTGAATATTGCTCCTTTAAAAATTTAGACTTACCAGGACCATACTGTAAGTCTGCAATTTATATTGCGAGGATGATTTAAGAAAGCTATTTTTTTCCCTTGAAATACTATGCTAAATTATTTACAGTGTTTTGCAAACCTAAGTTCCTTCATTAGCTAGCCCCTCCGGTTTGTTCCTTCCAGGTGAAAAACACCAATATTTCTTAAATAATCATAATAAGGACTATAAAAATCTCCCAGCAAAAACCACCATTTGTGATTAGCTGCGAGTGGTAAGGGTGTAGGCATACTGGTCCAGAAAGTCGAGTATGGGGTCTCCAGTTCTCTGAGGGCTGGAGGCTGCCTGATCGGGGGTTTTCTTAGGGAAGGTAAACAACAAAATCCAAACTATTGAGCAGTGACTTTGGGCATTTGCTGGTACCAGAAGGGACAGCATTTGAGGTGAACTCAAAAATCCTCAAAGGGCCTCTGGAAGGAGGCTGGGCTTTGGAGCGTTCCACGTTCTCCCCAAGGCAAAGAAATAAATAAATAAATAAATAAATAAATAAATAAGATTTTTAGAGAAAGGCTACTGAAACAATCCACGACTGGATTCCAGGTTAGCCAGGAACTACAGTGGATGAGGAGAAAGAGCAAAATTCAAGTGGGTAGAAGTGACTGAAAGTCGGGAGCAGTTTTTGTGAGAGAGACTAGGATTTGTTTGCAATATTGTTAGCAATATTGATTTTTTTTGTTACTTGGATTAATGTATGTTAAACAGGAAAATACAGGCATTAATCAAGTACATTATAATCATCTATTGTTGAGAGCAAAATTTCTCAGGTGAGTGCCAGAGATTCGCAACTATGAGGCACTTCCAGGGACCTCAAGACCACCGAGGCTTAGACTGGGGCAGTCGAAGCCCCCAGGGGCTGGCAGTGCCGGAGAAGGAGGGGGCTTCACCTCCAGCTCGCTCTTCCTCACCTCCTTTCAGAATTACAGCCTTATATTTAACCGATCCACTACTCAGGTGTGTCAGGCTTGACCTGTCTCCTGGGTTAAATGACGATTAGAGAACATGAGAGGTGGAGGTGTTCTTGGCCACCCGGGTCCCTCAAAATTCCTCACCTCACCCTCCCATCTTCCTCCCAGCCTCCTAGCCCCGCCTCCAGGTCTCTTGGCTCAAGTAACCAACCTGCCTGGACCTTGACTCAGGACTAGGGGCTCCCACACCCAAGCGTTGGTGTCCCGAGGCCGGGCGGGGCGCACAGCCCGAGTGCCTACACAAATATATGCACACATACACACAGGTTAGGCCTGAAAAAAAGACATGCAAGGTGGAGAGGGAGACACAGAAGCAGCTCTTCATGACCGTCTGCAGACTTTTCCCAACTCCTCCGGAACCCTGGACCTGGGGCGCCGACCGTGCTCAGAGAAGCAAGCCTCAGAGAGACCATACATTCACATACACACATCTCTCTCTCTCTCTCTCTCTCTCTCTCACACACACACACACACACACACACACACACACACACGCCAATCCCTAGGGACGCCGCCCCCCACCCCCGCAGGCCCTGGCTCCACGCCCCGCTTTTGTGGGTTGGAGGCCAAGGCTGCGCTCTCAGATTTTCTTCTCAAGGCCCCTCCTGCGCCCTGGGTCACCATATTTATGTGGCAAGACCCTGCGACGCACGCACTCACGCCGCCCAAGTGAAGGTCTTTTCCGAACTCTTGCGAAGCTAACCCGCACGCCCAGGACCCCTTGGGCCTCGGGCGGATCCGGTAGAGACGAGAAAGTGAGCTCGGGGGTTAGAGGGCCAAGGTCCAAGGACAAGACTTCTGGGCCCCAGAGACTTCATAATCCTGCGCCGCGAAGGCGCGCGGGCCGAAGGCAGGCGCGCTCGCTCGGAGCACGAGGGGTCCCGTGCTCCCGGGACGGGTTCGAACGCGTGCCAGTCGCGGGGGTGAAGGGACGAGGAAGTCAAGACTAGCATTGCGGACAGGGCCAGATGGGCAAGAAAAGAAAGACGAGTGGGAAATGTGAAGGGGAAAGAAGAGACGAAGGAAGGGAGGGAAAGGGAAGGCTCGGCCAGGAGAAAACAAAGGCCCGGAGGGGGCCCGGCAGAGCGTGGAGAGAAGCGCCGTCTGGGGGCGGGAAGCCCGGAACACCGGCGTTTCATTTTTAAATCTTCTAGGTGTCTGCGGGTCAAATAAAGACAAGGGCAGTAACGATTATTCTGTTAAATCTATGGTACTTGACTGCGCAAACACTAATTGATTAGACACCAAAATGATTTGTTTAAAGAGTTTTCCTGCCCAAGTGCAGCTGTTCTCGGCCTGGGTTACCCTGGGAGGCTGCGGAGAACCCCGCCAAGTGGGCCGTGCGCCCGACCGCAGAGCCCGCAATCTGCACGGGTTAAGGGTGGTGGATCCTAGCCTCGCCAGCCTCGGGCTCCCTGCGGGGCCGAGCCCCGCCCAGGGTGGTGTTCCTCAGGGCTGGAGGAGGGGGCACCCGGAGACCGTCGTAAGCCGACTTCGTCCTCCGCCGGCCCCCTTTGTTCCGAGTTGTACCCACTTCGGGTCGCTTTGACTTACACAACCAGGGACGGCTTTCCCTTGTCCCGGTCCTCCCTACCCCCAGCACTGCTACTTTCTACCCGCGAGCGCGGCGAATCCAGAAAGGAGCCCCAGATGGGAGACACCGGAAGAGGAGCCTTTTAAGCATCGCCCCAAAACTGAAAAAAATTCGTCGTCCCCCGCAGCCATTATAGGTCTCCTTCGTGATAGGCTTCAACCACACAGAGATAAGACCAAGGAAATCCGCTGAAGGGTTGGCGAGAGAAGGCCAACTCTCCCGGAAAAGAGCTGACTGCGTCCAGCGCCTGGCCCTCTGGCCAGAGCGTCACCCAGAAGCTTTGGACCCTTCCCGCAGCCCCACGGCCGTCAGGACACCCCTTCTCGCTTCGCCGCTCTGAGACCTTAATAAGCCCTCGCCCAAGTGGAATGGATTTAAAAGCCCAAGAAAAGCCGCCTCTGGTTTACAAGATGGTCCAAGAGAGAAAGTAATCAGAGCTGCTCTATCAGGACCGCTGACATCCTGAGACCGCTGCCTCTCGCATCTCCTGGAATGCAACCCTCGAACCTTCTAGAACCCAGAGTCAGGAGGGGTTGGCACGAGCCCTTCTCCATTGCCTCTTCTCTTTGTGACTTAGAGGGGGAGGGTAGGAAATGAAACAAAGGAGAGTGCAAAAGTACAGAGTCTTATATATATGTGTGTGTCCGTGTGTGAGTGTATAAATTTCATACACAGATCATATACTGTGTGTATGTATATATAATGCACACACACATATCATATATGGTCATAGGCAAAACCTGTAACTTAGGTGGTTAGGTTTCCTTTTTCTTTAAAAAGGGTAAACATTTAAGCTAAGAGTTGAATACAAACTATATGCTAAATAGAAGATCAAAGGTGGACAGAGAGGGCTAGGATAATTGTTTACCACTTCCTTGGACCCCGGAGAGTGGGGAGAAGCCACTGACTAATTTCAAAAAATGTTTTTCAATACTGAATCACCAGGACACTTCTGAATTTTTTGGTGTTCTATTCTAAGCCAACAATAATTTTCTGAATAAAATTCCTGCAGAAGTCTAAAGGACAGGGGAGGCTGACAGGATGCACCCAGTACCAAACTCTTCACTCCAGAGTTATCAATCATGTTCCCTACTGTTGCCAGACACCAAAGAAATGGTTCCTCACCAGGAGTTTAATTTTAGACTTGCTATAGGCATCAGAGATTCTGGTGATTTACATTCTGAGGCTCTAGCCAAGGAGTCAGCCTACCACTGGAGCCCTGGGTGGGGGACTCTGCCTTTGACACCAGGTTTGCTGTTTGTATGGCCAACAAATGGGAAGTAAACATTTTATGGCTTGGGGGGGCTAGAAACCTTTCTTTGGAATGGTCTTAAAAACTAGGACTGAGTCATATGTTACATCTCTATAACTCAAAAAAGAACTAACAGGAATTCTGAAACTGATGGAAGGTTCTGAGAGAACACTGTGTGGCCAGCTTTTGGCAAAATGCCCTTATTCTCAGTCTCTTTTCTAAGCATGGTAGAGTTACCTGGCAAGCGGTAGCCAACTCAGTACAGGAAGGACTGTATCTACCCAACTACCACCACTGGACATTTACAAAATAAGTAGTCTGAAATTCCTGTTTCCACAATGAAAATATTGCCAGTAACAAACATCCAGTCTATAGTCTTTTTTCTTTTCTTCTTAAATATATACATGTAATTTTGTGATGGTGATTGACCCCATTTTTTCCCTTTAATTTCCCTGCAGCTACTCAAAATCTAACTGGCTGACAGTAACCCCTCCCCTCAAATTTCTTGACTGTCATAAAAAATTGAACATCATCCTGTAATTGTATACACTGACTAGCCATATAGTTTTAAGGGGTCCCTCCTTGAGCTCTAATTATTTCATTACCCATAGTGCAGCCGATGGGTACCAGACATTGTACTGGCACTGGAAGGGGGAGGAGGGGAAGGAAGAGAGGAACAAAATGATGAAAAGCTATCCTAGCCCTCCAGCAGTNATGTGTTCACCTTAACTAGGCCTAAGAGCATTCTTCCCACTCATCACACATCCTTAGTAATAGGAAAATTTTCCAAAAGGTCAAATAAGAATACAATGCTTCTTTAAAAATCATTGCAATTTGGGTCAACTACAGGTAAACAATGGTTAAACAAAAGGCATGAAAAGCCAAGAAAGATTAGGAAGATTTGCAAACCAAAGCAAGTCCTGTACACACATTACTTTAACATATTTAACAATTACCCAGATCTTTCCTTTGGCTTCTCCTTTAGAGACCAAGACTGAACCAGACCCCCTTTTCATAGGGGATGGGGGCCAGTGTTGATTGAGCTCACCTGATCCCAACCCTCTTCATAGGCTTCAGGGGCCCAGCTGGAAACCACACATGAAGGAGGGTTTCTAGGATCAAGTCCCTAAGTACTTACACAAAGAGAAAACCATGAACAATTTGTGCACTTGGTGATATTTACTTCTTTCTTTTCACAAACTGTCTTTTGGGAAGAGAGTTGTCATAAAGGCAAATCAATAATTTCAAGGGGATTAAAATATGTGGAGGTGGGGAGGATACACAAGGGTTTAGCTCAAAGGCAGCTTGCTACTGTAAGCCATTGTCTGGTCTCATATGAGAGCTACACGCTCTATGTTGTAAGAAAAGAGAACAGAAACAATAAGGAACCAAGGATACAGCTTCCCACCAATACATTGTGATCCACTAGGCAGAAAATGTGTTTTATGCGCGTGTGTGTGTGTGTGTGAATAGTTAGGTGTAAATACAAGTTTAAATAGAATAACTGTTTTCTGACTTCCTTTATGCCTGTGCTTTTTTCCCCCAAAAGACTTTTCTTTTCTGGGAGCCTTAAATTCCTAAATGTTCACTATGCAGATAGACACTAAGTTCTCCAAGATGCATTCCCATTTCCTGGGCCTCCACAAGCATCATTTGGACAATATAGACATATCTCTGGTGATGAAACGCACCAGACTAGCCAATCCCAGGATGTGACCACTTTCAAGGAAGTCAGGTTGGACTGTACCCACTAGCCTTAATCTACCTGGATCATGATGTTGCCCTGGTTTTGTCAGGGAACTAGATAAAGAGATGGGCCTGCTCACTCCTTAGCTGATTGGAAGTTTCTCCTAAGGATTGTTTGGCCCAAGTGTTTGCCTAGGGGATTCCATCACCACGACTCCCACTATCCCAGCCCTGACCTCTCCTAGGGTCTAAACATTTTCAGCAGAGACACTGCTGGTGGGCTCTGATTGAGTGCCCCAAGAAAGGGACGTACAGTCTAAATTTGGCCCAGTGAAGGCCACACACACTTTGTTCCACATCCGGGTCCCGATAACCCAGGCTCTGGGAGGCTGTCCTGTATTGTGACCACTGCTCGCCCGGGGCTGAGGCTCCGCGCTGACCCGGTCGTAACTGCCAAGGGCTGGACAATGGGCACATCTGTCCTTTCTCCGAGGGATGAAAGCACCTAAGCAGACAGGGCTCTGCCTTTTGTTACGGATTTTTTTTTCTCTTTTGTAAATGAAAGAAAGCCTCGGCATGTGGTAGCCGGGTGTACGTCCCTCACTGGGGGCCTCCCCACGCGTCCGCATCAAGCCCAGGGACCAGGTTCGATTCCAGATTGGAGCGTGATTGTGGGGAGCGGGCAATTACGCCCGAGGCTGAATTGATTTTCAAATCTGGAGACTTCTCGCGGGGATGCCGGGAAGAGGGCGTCCCTACGGGCCCAGCAGAGACCGGCGCGCCTGGTCCACACTCCCCGGCGTCAGTTCTTCCCACAAGCAGCGTCCTCTGGGTGCTTTACCACGGGGGCCTTAGAGCGACCGCAGGAACAGCTCGCGCCTCTGCAGCCACACCAGCACCCAGAAGTTAACATAGGAACCCACCAGGGAACTCTCCACCCCCAACACACACACACACACACACACACACACACACACACACACACACAGAGCCATTCGCGAAGCGGCACTCCGCCTTAATTATCAGCTGAGGTGAAGAAGGACTCAGGCGGCGGGGGACAGCGAGGTATGGCCCCGGGTCCAACTCTTAGCTAAGAGTTTCCCTCTCCGGCGCGTGTAAGAGGAAGGGTGGGCAGAGGATTATCAGGAAGGAGGGAGGTTGTCGGGTCAACAGGCAGCAAGCTGACCAAGGCATTTAAGATAATTTGCTTCTACTCCCTCCAAAGTGGCCGAGCACTTGAGGATGAGGAGAGCGCGGACTCCCAGAAGCCCTCTGGGGAAAAGCTTGGTAGGCCAGACCGAAAGGAGTAAGGACACTGGCTGAGGCTCTCTGGGCAACCTACACCGAGAGGCAGCGACTGGGCAGAAGGGTGAGGGCTCTCCAGGCGTAGCGCGCCTCTCAGGATGGGAGCCTGGGAAACGTTGCTGGGTGAAAGCGCACCCCAGCCAGAGAGCCGAGAGGGGTGCAAGTCTCCCGCGGTTGCGTTGGCCGCCGCAGGCAGCGCTCCACGCCAGGGCTCCACACGTGCGCGCGGCTCCAGGGCCACCCAGCGCTGCTGTTAGGTGCGGGGCCCCCCTTCCATCATTTGTACGGGGACGTCACGGGCCCNACGCAGAGGGGAAGGTGGGGGCAAGAGGGAAGGCGAGACACACACAGAGAGAGACAGAGCCCCACAGTGAGAGGAAGGCAGGCAGGCAGGCAACAGTCGCCGGCAGCCGATGTGAAGACCGGACTGCTTGCGCCCTTCGCCGCCTCTGCCCGGCCTCATCGATGTTGTGTCCGCCGCCCGCTCGCCCGGATCACGATGAACGCGCAGCTGACCATGGAGGCGATCGGCGAGCTGCACGGGGTGAGCCATGAGCCAGTGCCCGCTCCTGCCGACCTCCTGGGCGGCAGTCCCCACGCGCGAAGCTCCGTGGCGCACCGTGGCAGCCACTTGCCCCCCGCGCACCCGCGTTCCATGGGCATGGCGTCCTTGCTGGACGGCGGCGGCGGCGGCGGCGATTACCACCACCACCACCGGGCCCCCGAGCACAGCCTGGCCGGCCCCCTGCACCCCACCATGACTATGGCCTGCGAGACTCCCCCAGGTATGAGCATGCCCACCACCTACACCACCTTAACCCCTCTGCAGCCGCTGCCGCCCATCTCCACCGTCTCGGACAAGTTCCCCCACCATCACCACCACCACCATCACCACCACCACCCGCACCACCACCAGCGCCTGGCGGGCAACGTGAGCGGTAGCTTCACGCTCATGCGGGACGAGCGCGGGCTGGCCTCCATGAATAACCTCTATACCCCCTACCACAAGGACGTGGCCAGCATGGGCCAGAGCCTCTCGCCCCTCTCCAGCTCCGGGCTTGGCGGCATCCACAACTCCCAGCAAGGGCTCCCTCACTATGCCCACCCGGGCGCCGCTATGCCCACTGAGAAGATGCTCACCCCCAACGGCTTCGAAGCCCACCACCCGGCCATGCTCGGCCGTCACGGGGAGCAGCACCTCACGCCCACCTCGGCTGGCATGGTGCCCATCAACGGCCTTCCTCCGCATCACCCCCACGCGCACCTGAACGCCCAGGGCCACGGGCAGCTCCTGGGCACGGCCCGGGAACCCAACCCTTCGGTGACCGGCGCACAGGTCAGCAATGGAAGTAATTCAGGGCAAATGGAAGAGATCAATACCAAAGAGGTGGCGCAGCGTATCACCACCGAGCTCAAGCGCTATAGCATCCCACAGGCCATCTTCGCGCAGAGGGTGCTCTGCCGCTCCCAAGGGACCCTCTCGGACCTGCTGCGCAACCCCAAACCCTGGAGCAAACTCAAGTCCGGGAGGGAGACCTTCCGGAGGATGTGGAAGTGGCTGCAGGAGCCCGAGTTCCAGCGCATGTCTGCGCTCCGCTTGGCAGGTGAGCGGGACAAGGAGCTGGGCGCGTGGGGAGATGAGAGGTTGGGGAAGCTGAAGGGACCGAAGAAGGGAGGGGAAAAGAGAGGGCTGGGCACGCTTCATCCCATTCTCCTTTCCCCCCAAGAAGGGAGGGGGGGTTCTCCTGGGCCTGGAAGAGCCAGCACGCGGCTCCCAGGCGCAGACCGCCTCCTCCAGGACTCAGTGCATTGCGCAGTGTGGTAGACTCCCGGAGCTGAGCGGTACCGCCGGGGCGACTGCGGGGACGCGTTTGTGCTCGAGACAGTGCTGGAAGCGCTCACCGCCGGAGGCGAAGGGAGACCCCGGCACCTGACCGGTTACGGTCTGTGCGTCGCTTATCAGTTGGACGCTCCGGGTTTGGGAACAGGAAGGCGACGCGTGCGTGAAACTGCGCGCAGGTTTTGCCAGCCAGTACCCCTGGCACACACCCGGGTGTTGAGCTGGAGTGTGCCGCAGCCGCCCGCCCACGTTTGGCTGGACTTGGTGCGGTGACCCCCTCCAGAGCTCACTCTATTGGCGCGAGGCAGGGATGGGAGGGATGGGGAGCGGGCTCTGGAAGTTTGGTTAAAGGTTCGGAAGCCGATGGAAGGTGTGTGTTTGGCGCCGACGCTGTGTTTAGAGTTAGCAAGCACTCTGCCCCGGTAATCAGCTGTGGAAGGGAAAAGAAGGCAGATGGTGCCGAGGTAAGGATGAAGGCGTCGGATCAGCTAGGGAGTTGACAGCTGAGCCCAGGGACCGCCTTTGCTGCCGACTAGTTTACGACTTCGCATTTCGTTGTTTTTTGTTGTTGTTTTGTTGTTGTTGTTGTTGTTGTTTTCCCCTTCTGCTTGATGTTTCGAGTGAATCCCCATGCAAGGGGATGGGAGTGTGGACATGAGCCCCGAGTCTGCGAGCGGAGGTCTCCCAGGCGCGAAACCCGGAGACCCGGGGTTTCCGAATTGAGCGGGAACGTCTCCTCGGCGCTGTGCATACAGCGCCTAGCTTTCTCAGCCTCTCAAAGCCAAGGTTCAAGGAAAGCTCCTGGAAGCTGGCCGAGGGCACAGCTTGGCCCATTCTGAATCACACTGGAGATTTCAAGCGGATTCGGCGACCCCGGAGGGCAGAGGACACACGGGGAGGTAAAGCCAAGGGTAGCCGAGGGCGGACACGGTTTGATGAGACCTGGCCGATTTGATTGACTCCTGGGTCCGCGCTACTCCCCCCGCCCCAATCTCAGCCTGGTGCCCTGGCCTGAGTCCTGGTGAAGAGAAAGGTAAAAGCCGGAATGAGGGTTTGTTAATTAACTGATCGTTCTCCATTAATTCGTCCCTGGAGAATGAGAGACAGTCAATCCGCTCAGAGCCGGGGGCACTGAGCCGTTTCACAGTCTAAAATCAAAGCGAGAGGCCAGAGCCCCCTCCCCCACCTGGTGCAGGCCAATGAGAAGCTGGAGCGAGGCAGGTGCTGGCGTGCCAGTGAGCCCGCGGGGGGAGCCGGATACAACCCAAAGCACTCCTAGGGTCTGGGCGCTCCCGGCCTCTGCCTCTCAGCCTCTCAGCCTCTCAGCCGTGTTGGGCATCGCCGAGCCTCTGCCCAGCCAGGGTTTCCAGCCCAGCCCTGCGCTCTCTGGTTCCAAGCAATGTCCCCATGCAGGCTATTACAGCTTGCGCCTATAAGTGGGGGGGGGGGGGAAGGGAGGCCATGGGAGCTGAGGACAGGAAGGGTGAGAGAGAAGTTGACAAGGTGCCCTCTGGGGCTCGGCGAATCCATTTCGTATTCCTGTGTGCATCCACCATATCGCTTCCCACCGTGTGAGCTGACCAAGCGCCCAGGGTAGCTGGACAAGGGACGGGAGAAACAGCTACAATTCTCCCCGACCTGCACTGAAAAGTCAGTGTCAGTGTCTTTTCACACGCCCGCGTCAGCCTTGTACTCCGGTTTGAGGACCTTTTAAACAGGCAGTGTGCTCCCACAGGCCCGGCTGTGGGGCAGAGGAAATGGAGGAATGGGATGGAAATGAAGAGAGATCCCCTCAGGGAAGCTTGGTACTCCCCCCCTACTCCCTGCCTAGTGAAGGTGCTGCTCGAGACTTCGGTGACCACCTTTCCCTTCTGCCCCCATGGCATCCTGGAAAATCAGACTGACAGTTTCTGTTCAGAGATGACCCGCAGCCCTGGAAACGTGATCTGCCTGAGCTCCCTCTGACCTGCATGCATGGGCGCCGCAGTGCTGTTAAGGGGGTAGCACAAGTACTGGGACCATCATGTGGGAAGGCTGGACGGCATGCTGCCAGGCTCACAGGATCCAGGAAGTTATTGAAGGGGCAACGGTCTGGCACCTAGCAGCCGCCGAAGGCGAGTCAAGCTCAGCCTGGGCATGTGGCCTTTTTTCTGGGGAAAAAATTTTTAAAAAGGAAAATCAGAGCCTGTGTCAGGACAAGCTTTGGTGCCCATCCCCAAGTGGAATCCACATCCTAAGACCCCAATGGAGGACTAAGTGTTTAATTTTCCTTTCTTTAACTTAATTGAAGGGGTTGGAAAGGCTGGGATGGGGATGCTTGCGAAGGAAGCCCAACCGAGAACAATCCCATTATATTGCAGGAACCACAACCAATTTTAAAGTCACCTAAGAACAATGAGGAATTCCTTTAACATTTTCATTTCTGGGGTGGGGCGAGAAGGGAGTGAGGCCTTTTCCTGAAGTCTCCAAATGGTCTCTAGTAGGCCCTGAGTGCAGACTTAAATGCATTGCAGGATGCTTTGGCCGAGGCTGGGGACATTACCGCCATCATCAGCCTTCATGTACAGAGGTGCCCCTTGCAGTTTTGGGCTCACTATTGCACTAAAGACCCTTCAACCTCCTCTCTGCCCCACGGGGTGGGGTTTTTGCTTATTGGTGAAGAGTGGCTTCTCCATGCTCTTCCGTGTACGCCAGACTCCACAAAGCCTGTTGCAGAGGGTCAGAACCTCCACATGTGGCAGCATGTTTGGGGAGGTGCTTTCTCCTTACAATATTACATTGGCTTGGTGGTAGATGGAAGACAGGAGGAAATTCTCACCAAATTAACTACCTTTAAAAAATCAATGTGTGTTCCCTTAATCTAATACTTGCTACTGTCCCATTAAAGTATGGTGCAACTAGGCTCCAGCCGCTTCGCATCCTGTGTGGGGTGGGCTGGCTGGACTGTATGGGTGGGTGGACGCCTATTAAGACCTTGATTTAGTTTCCAATTAAATATTCCAGAAGGCTTTGACCATAATAGGGGAGCTGTCAGCCTAGAAAGAGGCTGCAGTGTCCACCCACCAGAGGGCACAGCACCATGGACCCAGGAGGCGAGGCCCCAGGCCCAGGCAGGGGTGGGTGCCAGACCCCTTTGACCCTTGGGTACCTGAAGGAAGGGAATCTCCAAACAGTGCTAGGAAGCCTGCCAGGTCTCCTGCATCTGGGACTGCATCCCCTTCCTGTCCAGAATTGGCCCCAGAAATACTTGGAGGAGAGCCTGAGTCTGGGGGTATGTGTGTAGAGGGGAATGTTCAGCCAGGAAGTGGCCATGAGAAAGTCTCACTGGGACCAACCTGGGCCGTGTTTGCCATAAGTGGCCTTGCGCTCTGGTTGATTGATAACTGGCCTCCTTGCAAGTCCATTTGCTTTTTGTTAATATTTATCCCAGCGGGTGCCATTTCAACTGTCCCCTCAGATCCCTGGGCCAAGTGAACCTAGAAGGAGTATAGTGCTGGGCCTTGGGAAACTCACTTCCCCAAATCTCAAAGACTCCCAGGCAAGGAGAAAAACCAGGCCTGGGCATATGGGGACATGGGAACTGGAAGAGTTCCTGGGCCCAAGAGTAGGAGAAGGTGCCAAATGGACTGGTTCTCTCAAGCCCTACTTCTCACTCAGTGCAGCTGCTCCCAGCCCACTGCAGTTCAAACAAAAGGCCTTCAGGCAAGCGGCCAACCACATCCTCCTAGCAGCCCCAGGAGCCAGTGGGACTGGGGAGGAGGGGCAGTGGGGGGGGGGAAGGAGCACCTCCTAACAACGTGCAATGGTAGGGGCAGCCACCATTGCAGACTGAGGAGTCCCAAAAAACCCCCATCCCCTTAGGGTGAATANTCCTTAGGGACAGTCACCAAAAAGCTCTGCATGGGCCTTTCTCTCAGCATGTGCCTGATCCCTTGAGAGTTTGGGATCCTTCTTGCAGTCCCCACTAGAGAGCACAAATGCCAGTGAAGGGAGGATGGAACACCTGGTGTTAAGAAGTGTGCATATGGTAAAGATTGGAGCCAACTACTTGACTAGGATAGGAATGCCTGTTATTGAGGCTTGAGAAAGCCTGCTGGTTATTTTTAGTGACCCTAGTGTCAGCACATGCAGGATGGCCCACCTGAGACAGATAACCCCATTCTGATGGTGGCTGGCTGTTCCACCAGCAGGTGCAGCCCCAAGCCCCTTGGAAGTGCCTAAAGGGTGATCAGAGTCAGTCAGAGTGACATGCTGGCCCCAGGGGTGTAGTGATCACTAGAGAGCCAGACCCTGCCATAGCTGTTTTGCTACTGGCACTTGGGACAGACTGCTCCAACAATACCTGTGTTGTAGCAGCAAAGCAACTCAGAGCCCAGGCTGCATCTTTCTCTATCTTCAAGCTTTGAGCCTCAGTGCCCGGTTGGGAGCTGGAATCCTGACCTCCCAGATGCCCTCCATTGGGCTCAGCTTCCCCTGGTGTCTAATGGGCTGTGTACGGTGATAGCTGCACACGCCCCCTGCAGGCTGCTGCAGCTGGCCACCAAGCAAGACTCCAGTGGTTCAACATGCTGTGGAGAGGAGAGGAAAGGGATGCTTGCTATGGCTTTGTTTTTAGAACATCGTTGTCCTAGTGATTTGCAAAACAATGATTATTTTTTGATAGGAAAAGGGTATGAAGGAGAAAGAAAGGGCTACATAGTGGATCTGTCTTGGCTCCTGACAATGTCTGGGTGTTACTCAGCTGATGAGACAAAATTGCATCCCTCCCAAAGTACACCCGAACTCTGACCTCTTGAAACAAGATTCACATTGGATTTTTTATCCAAATTATACTTTTGCTGGCATGTTTTTGTTTGAGGAAAACAGGGTCAGAGCAGAGAAGGTGACCCTGGCAGTGTGGAGTAGGAGGCTGGGGCTGGGGGATGCAGTACTGGAAGCGTGGATTAGTGATTCCTTTGTTTTGTTGTTTCCCCTTATAGCTAACTGACAGGAGTCAGGAGGCAGCCCTGAGGCTTTGAGCTTGAAGGTCTTTGTTTCCTCTTGTGTGGGGTGGGTGAAAGGGCATGCGGAGGCCGACCCGCCTGGAGTCTTGGTGTGGCGTCAGGACCCTGGACAGGGCCCCGCCTGCGCTAGCCTGTTCCAGTTTCTTTTTGCTGCTGGAAAGTGGGTAGAATGCCTTTGAAGAGTTGTAGTAAGAACGTGAAAACTAACAGCAAATATTCTGAAGTTTATGAGAAGTCTTGAGGCCCGCTAGGAATAGACACCGTCACAGTCAAGTAATCAAAAAGATCAAACCTATCCTCGTCGATCAGGTGATTGATCTTTTCGTCCCTCCCCGGCAGCTTTCTGTGTGCATCTGAGTACATGAGCACACCTGCTTACAAAATCAGAATTCGAGTCCCTATGGGTGTGACAGGGGTTGGATCATTAAGCTAAAATGTTCAATTCAGTCCCTTTGATCCGTGCTGGGGAAAATCTATAGTCATCTCTAATCTACGAGGTCTTTAAGAAGGTTGTTACACGAGCTGTTTTGATGTCATCATTTCCACATTCATGGCAAATGCAGCTAATCAAACAGACCTTGCTACCCAAAGTTCTCAGAGGAAATCATTCTTACGAGTATATCAGTAAAATTTATTCTTGATTTCCTTGTAAGAAAAAAAAAATCCTCAAGCCTGATGAAGGTGGGTAATTTAAAAAGAGGCTCTCTGTGTCTTGCTCCTCAAAATCCATAGCTAAAACCCTTGTCCTCCAAGTAACAGTGCTCTCTCTTTTTTAAAAATTTTTATGTCTTTTATTTTGAGAGACAGAGACAGAGAGTGAGTGGGCGAGGGGCAGAGAGAGAGGGAAACACAGAATCTGAAGCAGGCTCCAGGCTCTGAGCTGTCAGCACAGAGTCCCATGCAGGGCTTGAACCCATGAACTGTGAGATCATGACCTGAGCCGAAGTCGGACACTTAACCAACTGAGCCACCCAGGTGCCCCAAAAGTGCTCTTTGTAAACTCCACATATTGGAATAGTTAAACACCTTCTTAAGGTTTTAAATCAACCAAGTAGCCATCATGGATTGGGTGAAAAATGCCTAGTTTCATTTCAGTTAAAACAGCAGAATCTCCATACTCTTAGAACATTGAATGGTCCCTAGCCTAGGTTAGCAATAGAAGGAGGGTCTTAACTGAAGTCATGGTAGTTAGAGGATAGATTTCTCATCATTCTGGATAAAAGCATTCAACAAGCATTCAGCAAATACCATTTTCATCATGTCTCTACTTAAATAAGATGAATAGCCACCTTTGGGAGAAGAAAGCCACATTATCTCTACATGAAAAGTGTCAGCATCATAGAGTTCGGTAAAAAGAAAAAACTGATTTCTAATGTGTATGAATTTAGTGCATAATGATAAATTCCTGTATTCTATCGATAGATATGCACAGGTTTTTATTTTGTAACAAGTATGTTAATACTAGTGAAGTTTAATTTCCTCCTGAAGTGACAAGATTGGATTACATGACTAAACGGTCTGATGATTTTGATACATACATAGAAATTTATGTTTTATCACAGAGTCTTGCTACAGAATCATCTACATTATGTTCCTCCCAAAGATGTTACATTATCATAAAGTTGGGAAAAAGTCAGATTCCAGGATTTTTCTTTTCCTTTAGGTGAGACAATTTGGTAAACTAACAGCTAAACAGAACCAGTCCCTGAAGTCCTACCCACCAATTTGTCATGGCAATTAATAAGGAAGGGGCTTATGTCTGTTGTGACTGTTCTATTAGACAGGTACTGTATGAGGGCATATGTTCTATTAGTCAAGTACTGTCTGAGGGTATAGGTGTTCCCATTTAGTATTCACTGTCAATTTTAGAGGTTCCCAAATTTTTCTACATGTTGGAATCACTTAGGGATCTTTACAAATATGATTCCTAGCTAAAACCCTAGACATTCTGGTGTAATTAGTATAGGGCATGACCTGGACATTGGGATTTTAATGCTCTAAGGTGATTTTAATGAGCAGCAAAGTTGGGGAGCCACTAGTTTAGTAGCACTTACTACTATCTTCCCTATTTCTATGTTAATTGAAGTTATATAACTTACCTGTGGTAAGCACTGATGTTTTGAACTCAAGCTTTCCCAGCTGAAAGCCCAGAACCCTCTCACTCTCCACCCCGTGCTTGTATAGATTCATCAGGTCATTGGACCTAGAATGTGGAGATGTCTGATTTGCTGCCATAAACACCCCATCTGCAAAGTGTCTACATAATAAAGTTCTTGAAATTGAAGAATATGTATCTTTCTCTAGACTCTCAAGGAAAGTTACTTATGAGAACTTATTTCTTTTTTACCCAAGACTTATAAGTGAGCCTCTTTATTGCTCTCTTTTGAAGAAGCAGCCAGAGGGAATGTAAAGTAGTATGAGAGCTAGACATGGAACCCAAGTCTCCTATCCATTTGTTCACTTAAACAGTTATTGATGGGCAAGATCCAATCATTAGATGTGTTCTGTGGGTAGGACTGGTCCACTGGGACTCGTGCCTGGAGAAGGGCCCAAAGGCCCAAACCTCCCATACTTTCAGGCGTTGGTGTTCTAATTTGCACTTGGACAGCAATTACGTTTCTTTGCTTCAGATCAGTGCCTGTCGTGCTATTCCAAGCTTGCCTGTTACTCATATTTTAGGACCCTCCACTAAAAAATAATAAATTAAACTAAGACTATATATAAGTTGGCAATCATCCAGAGGACAACTTACAACTTCCCTCAAACACTACATGTTTCCAGTTATCCATGTGTCTCTCATCTTCCTTTGCATATGCCACAGGGTACTCAGAATCGACAGTTTCTGAAATCACTGCTTTCGTCTTTGCATCTGGTGATGATCTCATAGTCCCAAAGAGAGGTTATCAAAGGAACACAATAAACTATGAGCTTTTCGCTTTCTTTCCTGTTGTCTTCTAAAACAGATCAATGGAGGGGGTTGGGGAGGAGGATTAAATAAATAAACGAGCGAAGCGCGCCACCTAGTGACCCCTGTGCTCACTGCAGGTGAAGTGCGTGAGAGGAGGGGCTAACGCGATTCAAGTATTGATGGAGTCACAAAAATCGTTCATTAAGGCAATTTAATCTTTGCTATTAAATGTCCTTTCAATTCATTTGGGATAATTAAGATGCAGTTAAAGTGATTAAATTCTAATTACTTATGCTAGACAAAGACATATTTGTCACACTAATGCGGTTAACTAAGGACTCAGAAAGAAAGTTAACATTTACTTCAAATGATGCAACTGGAAAAATCAGTTCCTCTTTTCATCATTAATCCAGCGAGCTGGGTGATTATGTAATGGCACTACAAGCTCATTAAATAGGGGAAGTGCTGATTAAAATGACTGCTAGGAGGAAAACCTGAACCAGGAGCACCTCAGCAGTTTGGGTAGCAGTCCTAGCAAAACTTCTTGGTGTTCTTTCCCTCCAAGCCCCTATCCCGAAATAATAAACAGCTCCTGAGTTTTATCCTGACATTAAAGAAAAGGATAGGCCTTTATTGCCAGCCTATAGACATTGTTAAACCAGAAGATATTTTATTTATTTTCATTCATTCATTCATTCATTCATTCATTTATTTCAGAGAGAGAGAACGAGTTGAGGAGGGGCAGAGAGAGAGGGAGTGAGAGGATCCCAAGCAGGTTCCATGCAGTCAACACAGAGCCCAACATGGGGCCCGAACCCACGAACCCCAAGATCATGACCCTAGCTGAAATCCAACACTTAACCGCTGAGCCACCCAGGCACCCCAACAGGCAGACATTTTTAAGTGGGAAATGGATTCTCAGTGTGGGGAGAAGCTAGGCAGGTGAGCCGAGGGAGGGCTGGTGAGGGAATTCCTGAAGTGAACAACTCCAGAATGAACATTTCCACTGAAGGCTTTTGAGGCCATTTTCCTTTACTTAAGCACCCTTCGTAGTAAAGCAGTCCTCCTTCTCCCTAGTTCTGCTTTTACTGCCTTTGATGCAAGAGGACAGATTCCTCTGCAGAGGATCATGCCATGCTTGATTGTTATGCACACTCTGAACAGTGCTAAGTTCCTCAGCTGCAAATTGGTCTTTTTCAATATTTTTCTGCATTCCCCTGTAAAGCCATCTGATATAAACCATCAAGTTACTGAGGCTCTCTTACTATAATGTTCACAGACAACTCCCAGCCTCTTATGATAGCTTAATTATCAGTGCTCGTAAGAAGATAAATTGAAGCAACTGAATTTGAAGTTTGCCTTCCTCACAAAAATGACTTATAAAGTAGTGTTTAGCATTTGTTGGGGGGAGGGGGTTGGAATGATCCAAGGATGAAGATAGTCAGACATAAAACTGAGGATCATTTTCCTCAGGAGATAGGCGTCCTTTAGTACAGTCAAATTTGCATGGTGAAAACCATAATTGTGGAAATTGCATTTTCCCCCTATTTATCCTGGTGGAAATCAATATTATCCCTGTTTCCTTCATAAGCAGAGAGGCTAAAGTTACTAAATTCATCAGTCACATAAGTCAAACAACTGCCTTTAAAAAATAAATTGGCATTTGTTTGGACACTTACAGTTACTATTAATTTGGTAGATCATGATATGCTACCTTACATTACTAAAACAAAAAAATTAAAATTAAAAATTCTGGACTAAGAATCAAAAGCCCCAGAGACAATTTCTTGCATTAATTAACTCAGAGAACTTGTTACATACCCTTTCTGGGGCCTCAGTCTCCTTAAATGTAGAATGAAGGATTTGACTATAGGGTTCTTTCAGGTCCCACATTCTATAACTGATTGCCTTCTGTGATGACTGTGTATCCACGGCAGTCTCTTGTCTTTATTTAGTGCTCTGCCCCAAAGTCAGGATTCAACAAGGCGTAAGGCCTGGGTGTCCATCTCATGGGCAGAGACTCAAGCTAGGCTCTCTTGTCAGATTGTCAGGAGAAAACACCCCATCCAGTCAGGAGTGCTGTCTTCTGGCACAAATATGCTGCAGTCTGAGTTTCCTGTATCCTAATGACACCAGCCGTTGGTGAGGATTTGGATCAACAGGAATTCGCACACTGCTGGTTAGGAATGTAAATTGGTACCATTGTTTCAAAAGATAATTTGGCATTGACTTATAAACCTGAACCTACACCTATCCAGTGATTGTACTCTTTGGTATATACCCTAGGTAAACTCACAGATGCTCCTGGGGATGTGTACAAGACTGTAGCAGCATTGTTCATAAGAGCAAAGAAGCCAGAAACGTCCAAGTGTCCATTGACAAGGAGTGCATAAATTGTAATATATTTACATAATGCAGTAGTATACTACAATAATATTTTGCACTATATATAGCCACAGCTATATACAACAGCATAGTTGAGTCTTAGGAACAATGTTGAATTAAGGGGGAAAAAAGCTATGGAAGATCACATCAGAACACTACCACTTTGGGACGCCTGGGTGACTCAGCTGGTTAAGCTTCCATCTTTGTTTAGGTCATGATCTCATAGCTTGTGAGTTCAAGCCCTGTGTCAGGCCCTGTTCTGACAGCTTTGAGCTTGGATCCTGCTTCAGATTCTGTCTCCATCTCTCTCTGCCCCTCCCCTCCCCCAAATATAAGCATTGAAAAAAAGAACAATACCACTTTTCCAAAGCTCAAAAGCAAGCACTGCTGAACAATTTATTGTTTAAAGATACATAAGTATATGATAAAACTATTTTTAAAAAAACAAATGAGGAGCACCTGGGTGGCTCAGTCGGTTAAGCGTCGGTCTTGATCGCAGCTCAGGTCTTGATCCCAGGGTTGAGTTCAAGCCCCACATTAGGCTTCATGTCCAGCATTAAAAAAACAATTAATAATGAATAATAAACTCAAATTCCAGAGTGTGGTTACCTCCAGTAGGGGAAAGTCAGAAGATAAGTAGCTTTACAAGGCAACTGTTTTAGTTCTTTTGCTGGATGCTTCCTTCACAAATGTTCATTTTGTTACTAGGCTTCCTATCTTAATTATACATATTGTTCATAGAGGTAAATGCTATTTAATTTTAACATTGGGGAGGAAAAAGATTGTTTTTTCTGGTTTCCCAACCCAAATAGCTCATACCAAACAAACCTCACAGCATTATGATAACTTAAACTGTTCGTAGCCATGTACTAAATGTCAACCCTCTTAGAAATTATATTCTGCCAGTTGTGGACAGGACACAAGAAGTGAAAGAGGATGCTTATAGCAGCATTGTCTGCAATAGCCAAATTATGAAAACAGCCCAGTTGTCCATTGACTGATCAATGGATAAAGCAGATGCACCATACAGACATACACACACACACAGACACACACACACACCCAATGGAACATTACTCAGCCATTAAAAAAAGAATGAAATCTTGCCATTTGCAATGACATGGTTGGAGCTAGAGGGTATTATGCTAAATGAAATAAATCAGAGAGAGAAAGACAAATACCATATGATTTCACTCATATTTGGAATTTAAGAAACAAAACAAACAAGCTCTTTGGGGCGCCTGGGTGGCTTAGTCGGTTAAGCGTCCGACTTTCGCTTAGGACATGATCTCGCAGTTCGTGGGTTCGAGCCCCGCGTCGGGCTCTGTGCTGACTGCCAGCTCAGAGCCTGGAGCCTGCTTCAGATTCTGTGTCCCTCTCTCTGACCCTCCCCTGCTCACACTGTCTCTCTCGCTCGCTCGCTCTCCTAGAAATAAATAAAACATTTAAAAAAAAAAACAAGCAAAGGGGAAAAAAAGAGACAGAGAGGTAAACCAAGAAACAGACTCTTAACTATAGAGAACACACTGATGGTTACCAGAGGGGAGGGGGGATGGGTGAAATAGGTGATGAGGATTAAATGCACTTGTGATGGGCAGCAGGTTTTATAGGAAAGTGTTGAATGACTACATTGTACACCTGAAATTAATACTACATTGTATGTTAACTGGGATGCGAATTAAAACTTCAAAATAAAAACTGAAACAGGAAATTTTATTAGATATGGACAGAAGGGCTTATTTTTCATTTGAGCACCAGCTACAGCATGTGTGCTCACTACTGGGGATGGCATATTCGGTCAACTTTTCTCTTAGGACTCATAAGCTAGTGGGGAAGAGAGACAAATAGCTGTCTCTTGATTCCTTCTTCTTGATTGGGGTGTGGGGGGGGGCATGCACATGCCAAGAGAAGTTTAGGCTGTTATGAAAGGACAAGTTTGAAGGTCTGGAAAATGAATATGACTTGGCTCAGAAATGGAAGAAGAGATTACCAGGCACAGGCAACAGCATTATGTGTGGAGGCCCTGGCTGAAATGTTTCTGCAGAAGATGTCTTGAATCTGAATTATTATACAGCTGAAATCTTGTTTCTTCCCTGGCACGGCTGAGTGACATAATACCTTCCCATCAATAACAAAAGTGTTCTCCAAGGCTGTGGTTTTCAGTGCTGGGAAAGAGTGGGCAGAGGGTTTTATATTCCTCTAAGGGAGCAAATCAGGTTGGTGGAGGAGAGGTGGGGAGAAAATAGGTGTTGGTTAAAAAGCTTCACAGGTGATTCTAATATAATTACACGTTGATAATTAGAACATTGATATGGAAGATTTAAGGGCAAATGAGTTTTATTTTTGCCCCTTTATTTACCATTTTTCTGGAATAGTCTATAGCTTCATAGTTTTATAATCATAGACAGATAGATTATTCATAGCGGTATTAAGTCAGATGTGTGCTTTTGAAAGCAAATTTGAGTGAGATAATAGAATAGCAATATCAAGGAACTAGCTGGGAGGTGGGGTGGAAATAGATGATGAAGGTCTGATTGTATGTCATTGTCAGCAAAAATAGAGAAAATGGATGGGCAAAACTTGAGAGATATATCTAGAGTCATGTAGAGAAGACATCGTGGAGAGCAAAAATGAGAGAGGAACTGACTCCTACGGTTCTGATTTGGGAAGCTGAGTGCTTAGATATACCGTTAGCCATAGGGTGGCTGTGTTGATGTAAATATAAAGATATAACATTTCAGAACAGCCCACCCTCTCAAGCGTATTCTTAAGAGAGGTGGGCTCTCTGACCTCCACACA
The DNA here is from genome assembly GCF_008692635.1 of Crocuta crocuta. NCBI lineage: Eukaryota > Metazoa > Chordata > Mammalia > Carnivora > Hyaenidae > Crocuta > Crocuta crocuta. Next base: position 2,043,402 of record NW_027530019.1, read on the forward strand.
GATTTGAGATGTAAAATCAAGTAGATTGCCTCTGCCTCACAGGAACATGTTACTGAATGGGGGAGACATGATGTTAGCATCACCTAGTGAGGTGAAGATTGTGGGTTCAGTCTTTTCGGTCTGGTTTGTATTTCCCCAGTGTTGGTGGGCAGTGATGGGTACTTTCATTCCAACCAGCTGCCTGCCATTGGGCACACAAGAACCATTAAACCCCAGTGTCAAGGGGTAGCCCAAATCTGGTCCTGCTGGCAGAGGAACAAAAGCCTGGGGCTTCTGAGTGGCTTAGTCAGTTAAACATCCAACTTTGGCTCGGGTCATGATCTCGCAGTTGGTGAGTTTGAGCCCTGCATCAGGCTCTGCACTGAAAGAAAGCTCAGAGCTTGGAGCCTGCCTCAGATTCTGTCTCCTTCTCTCTCTGTCTCTCTCTCTCTCAAAAAATAAACATTAAAAAAAAAAAAGTAATCCTCTGTAACAATTGGTCAGGAGCCCTCTGTCTATAACCGAAGATAACAGAGGAGGGTATAGAAGCACAGGTGTGTCAGAGGGCAGACAGGTATTGGAAAGTCTTGGTTTTTGTCACTTTCACAAGAATGCAAATTTTGCTTTTCTTTTTTTTAAAATATTTTTATTTATTTCTAGGAGAGAGAGAGAGACAGTGTGATCAGGGGAGGGTCAGAGAGAGAGGGAGTCACAGACTGAAACAGGCTCCAGGCTCTGAGCTGGCAGTCAGCACAGAGCCCGACGTGGGGCTCCATGGACCTCGAGATCATGACCTAAGCGAAAGTCGGATGCTTAACCGACTAAGCCACCCAGGCGCCCCGCAAATTTTGCTTTTCTAAAACTAATCTAGTTTACACAGTTGTTGCCCCATGAGCTCCAATTTTTTAAAGAATTGTTTTTAATTAATATTTATTTTTAAGTATGTTCTATGTGCACATTGTGTTGTAAAAGTTAAATAACAAAGCAGGGTGGCTCGGTAACTCAGTTGGTTAAGCGTCCTAAGCGACCTGGTTTTGGCTCAGGTCATGATCTCACAGTTCATGAGCTCGAGCTGAGTTGGGCTCTGAGCTGACAGTGCGAAGTCTGTTTGGGATCTTCTCTCTCCCTCTCTCTCTGCCCCTCCCTGCTCAAGTGTGCATGCATGCATGCTCTTTCTCAAAATAAATACATAAACTTTTAATTAATTGATTGATTAACAAAAGTTAACATAGAAAGGTATACAGAGAAAACCAAGTTCTCCTCCTAATCTATTCCCTCAGTACCCAGCCATCCCCCCTCCCCCAGAGACAACCCTTGTTACCAGTTTCTTGGGTATCTTTTAGAGATAGTCTATGGCTTTTCAACTGTGTGAGCATGCATGTGCATGCCTGTGCATGTGTGTGTGTAGGTATGTGTATGTATCCCTCTTTTAAAATAATCAAGGACCTCTTCCATCTCCCAAATAATAACTTTCTGGGGAAAAAAATCAATGCTTCTTGCTTCCTTTATTCTGCTCTTTTCACTGACAGTNTTAAGGAGTAGCACCAGTAGGGTTACCACCCTTCTGGGTATATTGAAAATGATCTCAAGTACTTCATTAAAGTGCTTTAATCCAGCTCTTTTATGAAAGACATCTTTATGTAGGAAAGTTGTTCAAAATTTAAGTTTATGTAAATATACACTATCTACCTCCCAGCCTCCCTATTTTAAAGTAATATAACACCCAAATGCAGCTACTGTATCATTTTAGAACACTGCCTTCAATACAAAGATAGAGATTTTTAATGAGTTAATTATTGTACTGTATATATGTTTAGTTTTAGGTCCTGATTTTGTCATGACATAGCCCTAGTAAACATTTTTACTATTTGTTGCATACCTACCATGTCTAGGCACGTTATGTCTTGTTTTTATAATTTCAGTTTTAATTCCAGTGCTCTAAAAAAATAACTTCTTTGTAAAAGAAAATGTTATTCAAGAAAAAAAGATGACAAGAGATGACTGGCTGGCTCAGTCGGTGGAATGTGTGACTCCTGATCTGACAGTTGTGAGTTTGAGCCCCACATTGGGTGTAGAGATGACTTAAAAATAAAATCTTTAAAGAAAAAAAGAAAGAGGGGCATCTGAGTGGCTCATTCTGTTGGGCATTCAACTCTTGATTTCGGCTTGGGTCATGATCCCAGGGTTGAGGGATCAAGCCCCATATTAAGCTCCACACTTGGCAGGGAGCCTGCTTGGGATTCTTTCTCTCTCTCCCTCTGCCCCTCTTCCCTACTTGTGCTCTCCCACTCTCTCTCTAAAATAAAAAAAAAAAAATTAATCTTTATAATAAAAGAAAAAAGATGACAATAATCACCCATAACACCCCCACACAGAGATAACCCCCCCTTTTATGAAGATTCTTATAATCTTTTCTCAATGGGATAATACAAACTATTTTAAAATTTTTAAAGTTAAAAATTCCCATATTATTAAATTTATGATAGAACATTATAATTCCCATATCATAAACATATGATAGAACATACATAAAAGAATAATGGAGACAATAAAAATTTCTGGTAATTCCATCATCCCTTCCCCCTCCCAAATACCCCATGACTAGCGTTCATTCATTTAACAGATACGTGTTTACGATTTGCAGGACAGCAGAGATAGACAAAGATAGTTCCTTCTACTCCTAGAGCACTCTACGTCAGAAAACGTTACACATTTTGTGTTTTACAGCTATGCTATAATTTAAGCAATCCCCTGTTTTTGGACACTTGGGTTGGTCCATAAATATATTGGGTAAGCATAAATTTTTATGACTTTATAATATTTTAGAAGTATCATAACTGATATAAACTTTCTGACAACGGAATGTCATTGTCACCAGACATTCAGTGATTTCAGGGGTTTTTGTTTGGCTTTGTTCTTGCTATTACCAAGGAATGACACAGCAGTCAGACACATTATGCATAAAACTTTACTGAATATCTGTTTTACTTCTTCAAAAGTAGTTTCTAACTATTAAGGTAATACATCCAGGATGTAGAAACTTTGGAAAATATGAAACATTATAAATAATACAACAGAGTCAAATTATCTGTCCTATAATTCAGAATGATACCTGGGTATAGATTGGTTTGTTTCTCTCTAGCTCTTTAAAAGTTCAAAAATAGGGGCACCTGGGTGGCTCAGTCGGTTAAGCACCTGACTTCGGCTCAGGTCATGATCTCACAGTTCATATGTTCAAGCCCCACATTGGGCTCTATGCTGACAGCTAGCACAGAGCCTGGAGCCTGCTTCAGATTCTGTGTCTCCCTCTCTCTCTGACCCTCCCCTACTCATGCTGTGTCTCTCTCAGAAATAAATAAAAACTTTAAAAAAAACAAAATCATTTTTTAAAAAGTACAAAAATAAAGATACATTTAAAATTTTTATTTTTCACAAAATTGAGCTCATAGAGAATTTACAGTTGAACAAATATTATCCAAAAGCTTGATTTTTAAATTTTTTTTGGAAGTTATTTCAGAAATTTTTAAAGGTACAAAAATAAAATAGTACAAAGAACATTCATAAATCCTTTTCCCAATTCTTAACAGGGCCCACTGACCAATTGTTTACATTTTACCCCACTTAAATGTACACACATGCTCAAGCACTCATACTCTCACTCTGTCTATGCCTCTCTCTCTCTCTCTCTCTCACACACACACACACACACACACACACACACACAGTTTTTTCATGAACCATTTGAGGGTAATTTATATACATCTGGTCTCTTTCCCCTAAATACCTGAGTGTATTTCCAAGAGCAGAGAAGATTCCCTTATGCAGCTACACTTCACTTTTGTCAGTTGACCCAGTAATGTCCTTCATAGTATTGCTCTCCTCCAAGACAGAACCAGTCTCAGGCTGAGCTGTCTCATATATCCTTTTTTTCCCCTTTAATCTAAAACAATTCCACAGCCTTTCTTTACCTTTTATAGCATACAATTCCCACTTTTTAAAAAAGATATTTCTTATTTTGTGTTAGACTGATATTTCCTCACAATTGGATTGAGGGAATGCTTTCTTACCCAGAAAGCTGCATGGGTGAAGTGTGTTTTCTCAGAGGATCACATCTGGAGGCCACAAAGTCTGTCTGTCCATCACTTAATCGGTGAGTTTATTTTGATCACTCATTCAAGCCGTTGCCGAGTTTCTCCACTGTATAATCACAGTTGTGGGTTTCTTTTTTCTTTCTTAAAACTAATAAGCAATCCAAGGAGAAACACTTCAAGGTCATGCAAATATCTTTGTTTTCAAAATTCCCCATAGATTTGGCTTCTACTGATTCTTGCCTGATCTAGTGCTTATCACAATGCTTTTAGAATATATTCCATCTCTAGCATTCCTGCCATATTTAGCAGTCAGCTCTCAGCTTTCTTCCATGAGCAAGAGCTCCCTTCCATTTATTATTGGTGTAGCCTCAGACATTCCTTTACTGTACTCACCTATTTCAGTGCTCAAATTATCCCAGACTTGACCAGGGGAAGCACCTTTGATCTGGCTTCTATGTTCTCATGACATTCTTCCATCTATTTTTTTTTTTTTTAACTTTCTGGTGTTATAGTAAGATGTGCCAAGATCATCTATTACCTACCCTGTCCCACTCATGGAATCTGCTGTTTTAATGAGCCCTGATATATTTTGGTGAGGAATGATATTAGAGACCAAAAAGTCCTGGGTGTGAGGTGTGTCTGCTAGGGTGACTTTGTTTCGAGATCCTTCAGAAAAATCCAGGAAATATATGCATGTATATTTACACACACACATTATATATGTGCACACATAAACATGCTTATGTATTTTTTAAATCGTGAGTTCACACCAATACTTCACATACAATTATAATATATACCCATGGGATTTTTTTCTTGCCTTTCCCCATTCTGTATTTGTACAGGCATACCTTGGATATATTGTGGGTCCAGTTTCAGACCACTGCAATAAGATAAATACTGGAATAAAGTGAGTCAAATGAATTATTTGGTTTCCTAGTGCATATATAAAAGTTATGTTTATGCTACACTATAGCCTATTTTTCAATATAATTTTTAGTTTATTTTAGAGAGCATGAGGAGGGGAGAAAGGCAGAAGGAGAGGGAGGGAGGGAGAGACAGAGAGAGACAGGGAGAGAGAGAGAGAGAGAGAGAGAGAGAGAGAGAGAGAGAATCTTAAATAGGCTCCACACTCAGCATGGAGGCCCATGTAGGGCTTGATCTCACAACCCTGGGATCATGACCTGAGGTAAAATCAAGAGGCAGATGCTCAATGGACTGAGCCACCCGGGTGCCCCAAATATAACCTATTAAGTATGAAATAGCATTATGTCTAAAAAAGGTGCAAACCTTAATTAACAATACTTTATTGCTAAAAAATGTGAGCCATCATCTGAGCTTCAGCAAGTCATAATCACTGATCACAGATCACCATAACAAATGTAATAATGAAAAAGTTTGAAATATTTTAAGAATTACCCAAGTGTGACACAGAGACACAAAGTGAGTAAATGCTCTTGGAAAAATGACACCAATAGACTTGCTCCATGAGGGCTGCTATAAACCTTCAATTTGTAAAAAAAAAAATTTTTTTAATAAAAAATAAAAATAAAGCAGTATCCATGAAGCACCATGAAACATTGTCTGTATATCCCTTTCTCTACAGTGAGAACCCTGGCACCCATAACATCTCTATTTTTGTTTCTCTCTCCCCTACCCATACTTACTCATTTACTCAATCCTATCATACATCTAAAATAATTCCACCCATACCCATAAATTAAACAAATCTGCTATAAAAAATTTTGGTAGGGTTCATTTGCAATTCTCCCCCCACACATATGCCCCAGCATCCATTGGGAACTTGGTAGAAGAAGTCCTACTGATTCAGAAACCCTGAGATAGAGCCCAGTAATCTATATTTTTGTAAGTTCTGGAAGTGATTCTAAAGCTAAATTTTGAGAAGCATAGCTGGAAATGTGCAGCATGGGCTTATGATATGTGTGCGTGTGTGTGTGCATATAACCATGTGTTATTATGTAAAGCAATACTTTAAACATATCTTAAACATAAGGTCACCTGGGTGGCACAGTTGGTTAAGCATCCAACTTTGGCTTAAGTCATGATGATCACACAGGTTGGGGGTTCGAGCCCCAAGTCAGGCTCTCTGCTGACAGCTCAGAGCCTGGAGGCTGCTTTGGATTCTGTCTCCCTCTCCTTTCTACCCCTCCTCCCTCTCTCTCTCTCTCTCTCTCTCTCTCTCAAAAATAAATAAACATTAAAAAAATAAACATTTTAAAGGTAACAGTCATAAAACAGGTCCAGAGCAGATAAATAGGGGTTCTACTGTCACAGCATGGGTGTGAAGGTGTAATGTAAAAGAAAATAAACACCGCAGCTCTATTTTCTCTTCCTGGTGCCAGCCCTGGAAGATACCCCAGATGCAGAGAAGGAAGGGGAGTGTGAAGTACCCTCACCTGCCAGAGGGGGTGACCTCTGATTCCACAGCTGTCTCCTTACTACAGTGGACAAATCAGAGTACAGTCAAGATGGAGGAGGTGCCATCAGTGCTGAAAAGCTCACAGCTGTTAAGCTGATCCTTGCCCCCTCTTCTCACCTAACCTCCTGTTTCTTGAGAATCAACATATAAATCCCTCTTCCTCCAGCATTGAACACTGTGGATGCTTCTACCCTAACCCCTTACATGCTCACTACTCCTCTACAGACTTTTATGACAATCAACGTACCTGGGTTTTTCAGGGACAACTTCATGGTGGAGAAAGGGAAAAGAGTTAACTGTACCTTCCCTGTCCCCAAGGAAAGATCCTACCATCCAGGGTTTCCTAAACCTAAAATCAAAAGGGATCAACCAGAAAAAGTGCCCAAGTAGAGACCCTGGGTATCAGAGGGCAGAAAGATACTGTGTCTGTCCTTGCTAAGTCTGAGAAAGACTACTTTTCTTAAAATGCAGATCCCTAAGCCACTCCTGCAATTCTGATTGGGTCAGTCTGCAGTCTTGACAAGTGTATGGAGTGATTCTTTTGATCTTGGCAAGTTCTGAAATACCAGCCTAGGAGCAAGTGGGTGTCCAACTTGGGGATCTGAATTACTTGCGAGGTTTGTTTAAACTGTGTATTTATGAATTCTGTTTTCTCAGAGAATATAATTCATTAGGGATAAGATGGGGTTATGGAGTGCATTTTGAACAAACCACCTCTTCATGTGTCCAAGTGATGCTGATGTATTTGGCCCACAAGTCCATCAGTTAGAATTTCTGCCCTGGAGTCTAGACCTGCTTACTCGGAGTGTAGTCGGAGACCAGCAGCTAGGTGTCACCTGGAGTTTGTTCCTTGTGCAGACTCTTAGGCCCCGCCCAGACCAGACCAGCTGAATCACAGTCTTCATCTTCACAGGATGTCCAAATGACTCAAGTTTGTACACCAAGTTTGAGAAGCACTGATGTAGAGTACTGGTTCTCAACCTGGCTATATATGTTAGAATCACCTCAGGAGCTTTCAAAAATCTCAGGGCCTGGCCTTTGCTAGACTGAGTAAGTCAGTATCTCTGGAGATGGGTTTCAGGCAGCAATGTTTCTTGAAGTTTCTCAGGTGATTCCAATTTATAACCAAAGCTAGGACCCTCTGAGGATCCCTCCAGACTCTCCCACTGCAGAATTCAGGCCAGACCGGAGACCCAGGGTGGAAGGAAAAGCACCTCTCACCTCTCGATCTAAGGTCTCCCAACAGCCAGAGGTCCTATGCAAAAAATCCAATGATTTGGCAGTTGCCAGGAGTAAAAGAAACAAAATGATCTTTCATTTCACATATATAAATCATTCTTCATTTGAGTTTTTCAGCCCTTGATTTGACTGCACCCCTGTATTTGAGGGATGTATGGACCAGTCACCACCCAGACTTAGCAAGGACAGACACAGTATCTTTCTGCCCTCTGATACCCAGTGTCCCCACCTGGACACTTTATCTGCGTGAGGCTGATTGCCCTACTCCCAGCTTATTTCAATGAATGCTTCATCCCAAATTCAGCCCCTCTGCAACTTCTGCTCTTCCACTCTGTTACTACAGTCTCCTCCTTATCTGGCCCTGAACTACTTTCTGATTCAGTCATAGGAGTAATGGCAGTGCTCTCTCTTACTCTCTCTCAAGGAGGGAAGGAAGGAAGAAAGGAAGGAAGGAAGGAAGAGGAAAAAGGGAGAGAGAAAAAGTAAATCTTTATGGGGTGCCTGGGTGGCTCAGTGGGTTGAGCATCCGACTTGATTTTGGCTCAAGTCATGATCCCAGGGTCATGAGACTGAGTCCCATGCTCAGCGTGGAGCCTGCTTAGGATTCTCTCTCTCCATACACCCCCCACTCTGTCCTCCTCCTTCTCTCTCTCTCTCTCTCTAAAAAGGGGAGGTTATTTTTGAAGGAACTCCATTTTATAACTTTCAATTGCTGTGTATGTTATGAAGTATTATACATAGCTATTGATTAAAGAAATAAGATCCATAAATTAAGACTTAAAATTTACAGGGCACTTGGGTGGCTCAGTCGGTTAAGCAACCGACTTCAGCTCAGGTCATGATCTCATGGTTCATGAGTTTGAGCCCCACATAGGGCTCTGTTTTGACAGCCAGAGCAAGCTTGCTTCAGATTCTGTGTCTCCCTCTCTCTCTGCCCCTCTCCTGCTTGTGCTCTATCTCTCAAAAATAAATAAATGTTAAAAAAAAATTTAAAAAGCTTGCAATTCACAATAGGCCTATTTGAGATAATAACATCATAAACATACAATTCATCAGGTCTATAATTTGTTTTGACTTTTAGAGGAATCAGCATCATAGCTAGGGCATGAATATCACGTTTCCAACTATTCATGGGCTCTTTAAATGAGGGATACTGATATAATAAAACTCCAATGGAGCAGGCATTAACAGAAGTTTAGGAATTTAAAAATCAGAATTCCTGAGACAGCCTTTCAGAGAAAAGAGTCACATTACCTTTTGTTACTAACTGAACAAGTTAGGTACAAGGCAGCAGTGTCTCTTCTGCTGGTTCCTTTGAAGCTACAATGCAGGGAAAGAGCTTTGTGGAGGGGAGGGTCAGGTAGTGGGTGTTTCTTCCTATGAGCGTCAAAAAGCTTGAGCTTGTGCTCAGGAAAATGTGTGTGTGTGTGTGTGTGTGTGTGTGTGAGAGAGAGAGAGAGAGAGAGAGAGAGATTGTCAATGCCCAGCAAGAAGACAATGCAAGTCTCATAGGGATATGAAAATATTCATTCAATGAGAATTCTCAACTCACCTTTCTAGTTCAGGCTCAGCCTGTACCAGAGGAACACAGAACAAATGGGAGAAGACAAATTTTGTAGGGGGAAGAACTAAGATAGTCTAGAACCACAGAAAAAGGGCTGTTTGAGGGTCCACAGAGACTGAAAGCTGGTATGATCCTCTAGTGCCCTCCTGGTCTGTGTCTGAGGAATCTCCTGGTCTCCTCCAGTACCATTACGGAGACCTGCACAGGCTGGAATCCTGGCTGCACCATGATGACCTCAGACCAGTCCCTGAGTCTCTGAACCTCAGACAGCCCATTTGTAAACTAGAGATAATAATAGTACCTACCTCCCACTGTTGTTGAGAGGCTACGTAAGGTGATACACATGCTGAGCTTAGCACAGGGGAGCAGCCACATGCTTCAGCTGATCCTGTTCCACCTGTCCCAAGCACAGGCAGCCTCTGCCCTCCTTGGATTGTAAAGTCCAATAGCCTCACCTCTTGGGCCACAGCCTATTGAGCTTTACCTAGAGAAGAGAGGTGGATGGAAATATTTTATATGCTAACTCCAGAAGGACTCCAGGCAGAAGATGCATGGGAAGGCAAGTCTCTGTCCTAGGTGGCTCTGTTAAAGAAGCAAACCAGACAGAGTGATGAGAGGTTTGGGTGACTTTTCCAACCATAATTTGTTTTTTTAAAAAAATTTTTAGATGCTTATTCATTTTTGAGACACAGAGTATGAGTAGGGGGACAGGGAGACACAGAATCTGATGCAGGCTCTAGGCTCTGAGCTGTCAGCACAGAGTCCAAACAGGGCTCGAACCCACCAACTGTGAGATCATGACTGAAGCCAAAATTGGACACAACTGACTGGGCCACCCTGGTGCCCCTTCAACCAGAATTTAATGAAGTACACTCTCCCAGCTTTAGCTGCTCCCCACCTTTCTTTGCCCACTGGATCAGCTCAGTTTCCTCTAGCTTCCTCTCAAAGCCCATATCCACGTGAACATAGCTGTCCCCTGCCCCTCTTCACCCCTACCGAGACTAGCTTCCCTCTCCCAGGCCAGCGTGGGTGTGCTGTTCCCTGCAAAGCCTGAACTACCTCCACATCCTCTCCGGTGCTGCTCACTCTCCTGGATGGGCTCACTATAATCCTTTCAGCCACAGCGAAACAGGTCTGACTGACAACTGGCCTGCGGCCCGCTGGCCAACTGCTCCTGTATTGGCTCACATTCGCTATGGGTTCCCTGGGCTCCCTTTCACCAGCTGTTACTGTCCGTTTAACCATTCTGGAAGAAGTTTTCATGATGTGTCCATTGTGCTGACATCTGCCTCCAGGGCATAGTGGGTTGGAGGTCTCCCACCCAATCAGCTGTGTGCCCATAGGCAAGTCACCCAACCTCTCTTTGTTTCTTCATCTATAGAGAAAGAAGTAATACCCATTTCTGCCTTGCTTGAGTTTTGTGGGGATCATATGGGAAGGTTCAATGGTGATGTTGTAAGCACTGTAAAGCAAGATACAGGGGTGAATTATAGGGATAATTTCTGGCTGGGAATGTCTGTTTGCAGGTTTCTGTGAGTCCTTCCATGTGCATGCCCAGAAGAGTTTGCACTGGTGCTCTGGCTACCCGCAAACTCACAGACATAAGCAAAGCTAGCTTGTGGCCAGCAGGGCATATTGGCTCCAACTCCCTCTGCTGGGCATCACAGTTTCTGGACAATGTGTGCAGGAGTTCACTTCCTGTGCAAAGGCTGCCCTTGACCACATCAGTTAGAACTCCCTGAAATTGCTTTTCAAATTACACCCTATGCATTGGGCCGTGCCCTCTAACTCTGCCAAGTAAGAAGCTATATCATTCTAAAAACAACTGGGAACCTGGCTTATAAAAATATGCGTAGTCTAGCAAAGTAACTCAAGGCAAGGCAGATGACGTTATGACCCAGTACTCCTGCTGGAGTGTGAGCTATAATCCGGAAGCTGTTGTGGCCCCTACTCCATCTGTTTGAGCTCTGCACTGTGGGTATTGGCCTAGTCAAATGGGCTTGGAAACCTGCCATAGTTTCCCTTTTTATTTTTTTATTTTTTAAATGTTTATTTATTTTTGAGAGAGAGAGTGCAAGTGGGGAAAGGGCAAAAGAGAGGGGGACAGAAGATCTGAAGCAGGCTCTGCCCTAATAGCTTACAGCACAAAATGGGGCTCAAACTCACAAACCATGAGATCATGATCAGAGCCAAAGTCGGCTGCTTGACCAACTGAGCCACCCAGGCACCCCAATAGTTCCCCTTTTTATATCTCTCCCAACTGCTATCTTCTTTTACTGAAAGCTGTTTTGTTTGCATTCTTGGCTCCTCCACAGAGTCTGCTTTGAAAAGCAGCTTCAGCTGTCAAGAGAGGGTCCTTGGGGGCTCAGTAGATATGAGGAGGTGACCCCTGGTTGTCCTTGCCACAGTTTAGAAGAGGCTGGCGGGGAGTGATAACAAAGGACTCACCCTATGTGCGTGCCCAGCTACTTCTTTTGTGAATAATTTTATTAAGATATAATTTAAATACCATACAATTCACCCATTTAAAATGTATAATTCAGTGGTGTTAGTATACTCAGAGCTGTGCAACTATCACCACAACCAGTTTTAGAAACTTTTCATCACCTCCCCAAAAAAGAAACCCTGTACCCATGAGGAGTTACTGGCATTTCCTGCCACCACCCACTCAGCTATAGGTAACCACCAACCTACTTTCCGTCCCTGTGGCTTTGCCTTTTCTGGCCCAGCTGCTTTTTTACCCTTTCTTTTCTCCCCTGAAGCCCCAAGCTCCCCTGAGCAGAGTGTGCAGGGATGTGTCTGGCAAGCCCTTCAGGAATATGGGTAGAATTTTGAGGTGTGCTTTTACCTCAACAGTGCACCCCACCTGACTCTGGAGGCACTGGAGCCGCAAAGGAACTGAGGGCCTTAGTAGCTGCCTGTACTCTTCTCCAAACTGAGGCCTGACCTCCCCTGAAAGACATGGGGCATCACAAGCTTACCTGCTCAAGAATACCCGGCCCTGGGGTGCCTGGGTGGCTTAGTCAGTTAAGCGTCCGATGTCAACTCAGGTCATGATCTCACAGTTTGTGACTTTGAGCCCTGCATCAGGCTCTGTGCTGACAACTCAGAGCCTGGAGCCTGCTTCAGATTCTGTGTCTCCCTCTCTCTGCCCCTCCCCTAATCACACTGTCTTTCTCTGTCTCTCAAAAATAAATAAATGTTAAAAAAAAAAAAAAAACTCAGCCCTGCAGGTTGCAGATTTCGGCTCCAGCACTGACCTTCAGGGCAAAAACACTGGGTCTCTAGCAGGCCCCTATTAAAATGCCACACTGTCCTGAGATAGCAAGGCAATTTCATGGTGCCCTGGAAATCTCAGCTTTCCCCTTTACTTCTCTCTGACCCATCTCCTACGGGATCCTGTTAGGACGTCAGACACTTGGGCAGTTGTTTGGAGGGAGAAAATACTTTGCCATAGCGCAGGGTAGGCATACCGGCCTCCTTCATCCATTACATTCAGACTACCAAATGAATCTGATTTGAATTCCACCCCCCCCCCAACCTGGTTCTTTCACCCTGCCTCTCTGCAGTTCTCCATCCAGACATCAAGGCTAAAACTGCCCTCCCCACAGGGTAAGTCCCTAAATTTCATTCAGCCTATCAACTGTGGTCCTCAAGAAGCCATTGCCGAGATTCAATAATGCCTCTAAAGTGAAGACACATGATTTGTTCCTCATTTGGCCCCATTCCCATCTTATTCTATCAGATAAGCATGACTGCTTAGATATGAGCCCCCAGCCCTGATTTTTACTTGTCTGTATGTGCATCTATAGCTGCCAAAACACACATTCTCCATAGTTCTTCTCAGTTTAAGGTAAGCTAGAATTTTCCTTTTTTAAAAAAATTTAGTTATTTTTGAGAGAGAGCAAGAGTACATGCACAAGAGGCAGAGAGAGAGAAAGAGAGAGAGAGAATCCCAAGCAGGCCCTGCACTGTCAGCACAGAGCCTGATACAGGGCTCAGTCTCATGAACTGATCATAACATGATCATAACCTGAGCCAAGATCAAGAATCAGTCGCTTAACCTACTGAGACACCCCAGGTGTCCCAAGCTAGAATTTTCTGAAGGACCCTTACGAAGTATGTCTAAGAATAACACAACTTATGAAGCAATTTTTGGGTCCTATCTGATAATATTGTTTACTGTACATGTAGGTCATGTTCCCCTTCCTACCTCATTGGAAGGTGCTCCACCCCAAAGATCTTCTCTCCTTAATCCCCCTGGCCATTTCTGCCTGCCAGGAGTGAGATGGAGGTAGTAGTGTACATGGATGGTCTGACAAAAGAGAGGGCGTGGACTGGGAAGAATGCCCAGCTATCCCTAGTGTGAACAGTTCAACGCTCAAACGTGTCCAGGTGCCCATTAATGACGTAGAAACCAATAGTCCTGAACAAGGCCTGATCTGCCTGCTGCTTCCCTCTAGAGTGATGTGGAAAGCTGTTAACACACATCAAGTCATAGAGTTGTGTCTTGAAGGGACTGTAAGTTATTAGTCCAGTCCCTTCATTATACAGTTAAGGAACCTGGACCCAGCTTGGTTTAGTGATTGAACCCAGACATTCGACTAATTAATGACAGAGTCAGAACCAGAGCCCAAAGCTTCTGACGACTAGTGCAGTGCTTTTTATAAAACCTTCCTCCCCCATATATTGAGAATATGGAGTACACTCTGACTACACCTAGACCCACGGTGCACCCTCAGGAAGCATACGTTGAAACATACACAAGAAGGTAGCCGTATTCCAAAACACAATTCCATCCTATGTGAAGCAGCCAACTCTGGGACAAATTATCAAGAAAGTCAGGAAGCAAGTTAAATAAATTGTCCTGCAGTTTTCATGAAAACATAGCAGCTCAGTAAAAATATAAACTGCAATGGTTTAATGACTCAGAGTCCTGGGTGGGCAAATACTTAACTGTTCTCAATGTCTGTGGTCCTGGTTGCTGTAAATATTTTAACCTCCAGAGCTCATAAACTTTAAAAGTCAAAGCAACTATGAGGAATGTGGGTTTTTGTTTATCACCATCACTCAGATGAATGCAGATCTGGATTATTTGCAGAACTGACTGGTGAGCCGGCAGAGCCATTACTTTCTGTTTTTGAGAAGCTATAAGGTGAAAGATGTGCAACAAAGTCAACATAGTGGCTATATATTCTAAAAGACAAAGTAAGCTTACACTGGAAATTTTTTAACTGAGGTGATAATTGACTTTGGAAACCAGGAGAGACACTGCAGTCATGCATTCACTGACTCACAGGGCTTTTGCATCCACAGGGGCCTTGAAACATAGTCTGCTCATTTAAAGAAAGCAGAAAAAAAGATCAAGTGATGTGTCCAGGTTTATGCCACAGCCTAGAATCAGAGCGAATATCCCAGTCTACCATGTAAATTCAATATTTATACTTGTATCATGACTGAAGAAGAAAATTAATTTGCACACATCTGGAATACTCCCTTAATGGTTTATAGTTTTTAAAATAATCACTTCGATGTATATTATCTTATTTAGTGCTTATTTTAATCCTATGATGAAAGAAGGCCATTGTTCTCTGTTTTGCAGCTGGGTAAACTAAGGCTCAAAGAAAGAGAGGGACTTGCCCAAGATTACACCTCTATTATTGGTCACAGAGCTGGGACTTGAGCTGCATCCTGAGCCCACGTTCATCTACAAAGTTGTCTTATAAATCTATCTGGCTTTATAAATGTCTCCTGGCCTGTATGTCTGTGCCCACATGTTCCTAGACAAATTTTTGGCAGGCTTTTGCATAACTCAGTCAGCACTTTAGATGCTGTAAAGTCCTTTCTGTCATTAAATCAGGAAACTGGATTCAACTTGATGAAGGAATGCTTGGCTGACAGCAGATTCTAGAATGTTACTGTCTATTATGCTTTATAGAGTCATGTTCTAAGACAGGGTCTCTTATACCCTGGTTGTGAAGGGCTAGTTGCTTGTTTCTAATTTCCGTCTGTCCTGGAATAAGAGTTTTGGTAATATAACAAAAAATGTATTACTAGGACAATAATAAGACACTTGAATGTTGCAGCAATACCAAACTGCTGTAAAAATTTCTAATTGCTTATTCTCAGTTTTCTGTACTGACCTTGCTGCAGGTCAGTAACAGTTCACAGACCAGTATGGGTCTGCCAACCACATTTTGAGAAACACTGTTCTAAGCAATGCCATTCCTGAGAGAAATTCCCTGAATAAAGAGCTCTTTTATCAAAGAAGCTTGGGAGACACCATTAAGTATCAGTGCACATTAGTATATCAAATCTGGGGAGACCCCCAAGCATCAGTGCACATTAACATATAAAGGCTCTGAGAAGTCCTACATATAAACAGCTTTTTTAATCCTTAATTAACTTAATATTTCCCATACTGATCTCAAAACTCATTATTATTGGATACCTCTCAACATCCTGCAGAATTCATATTTCTGGAAATACAGTTGGCTCAGTCTTGCCAATTATGGGCAAAGCACAGGTCCCAGGCATGCCTGAAATGAAAGCCTATGTCTTTTACCTATATCCTCATGTGCTGCCTTTTAAAAATAAAAAATAATTCTTTACGATCTTTTATTCTTGTGGTACACAAAGTCATGCTCTGCCTTTTACCATCTTTAATGCCTACTTCTGCCTCCCACTTAGTACTCACTGTGGGTGACCTTGCCCATAGAGAAGATCAAAGTCTCTTGGGGTAGCCCCCACTACACTTTGCCACATCATCCTGCAAATATATCAGCTGCCCACCTTCATAAAGGTGACTCACGACAGGTCGTCTTCTCTTCAACTACCTTCCATGAACAATAAGTATCCTCTTCCCTTTAATCCAGTTCTATGATAAATACTTCTCTATTTTTAATGGAAAATGTATGGCTAAACAGGAAGTATAACTTTCACATAAAACACATGCTGTGGTGCTCCCTGAGCAGCACTATCTCTTGCCATGCCTCATCTCACTCCTCTCCTCTTACTCCCTACTTTGCACACTGTGTGGACTCTCATGACCTCCAGCTGGTAGTTTCCTACCTTATAATGGGTAATCTCTACCTTGGAATGTATTCCATGGAAGTCCCAAAGAATTGCTCTCATTCATATTCTCTTAACAGTTCTAACAGTTGTAGTTCTAACAATCTTCTAGAAGCATGATTTTACTTCTGTGGGTTGTTCTTCCAAGCCTCTTAGTTAAGGTCACCCAGTGACCCTCAACAAGTTCTAGTCCACTCTTCAGTCTACTGATATCTCTGCATTCTTATTCAGCACCTCCAACTTCTGCACAGAGTTCTCTCCAGATATACCACATTTCTTGAGTCCCAGCCGCCCCCCTACAATACTTACCCTTTTAGCCAGGCACTATGCCAGGATGCCCTGGAAGTACAGAATGAGTCAGCAGTGCCTTCCTCCTGGAGAATCTCTCTTCCCCAGTTCTGACATTGTGACATCTGTAAGGCTTGAGAGTTCAGGGCAGAAACTTCCAAACTGCATTTCCCCAACATTAGTGTGAGACATTAATATACAGAGTTCTAGGGTTAAATACATTTGGGAAACATAATTACATTTGCTAACACATACCGTGAATTTTGAGGAAGAAGTTATATATAGTAGGTTTTTCCAAATGTGATGGACCTGCAAACTATCTTTTCCAGGAACCCATTGGAAATAGTATCATTTCGCCGACACCATTGGGAAAATGCTGGTTTGGGGGGGCACCTGGGTGGCTCAGTCAGTTTAGCGTCCAACTTCCACTCAGGTCATGATCTCACAGTCCATGAGTTCGAGCCAGGCATCAGGCTCTGTATTGACAGCTCAGAGCCTGGGGCCTGCTTCACATTGTGTGTTTCCCTCTCTCTCTGCTCCTCCCCCATTCATGCTCTATCTCTCCCTGTCTCTCAAAAATAAATAAACTTTAAAAATATAAAAATAATAATAAAGAAAGTGCTGGTTTGGAAATAGCTACAGCCCACTGGTCCTACCAAATGCCAAGGACCAGATTGAAGTCATTCAAATATACAACCTTGTTAGGTGGAAAATGAATATCTCTTTGTGATTTCCCTTAGCTCTGCCTTCTGAATGATAAATAAGTTGAGTCTACACCTGATGCTCAATTACTTACTTTTCCGTAGGTGTGTTCCGTGTAATTTGTCATCTAGAGCCCTAATGCCTTCCCAGTCTACAGTCCTAGCCCACACCTCCCTGCTGAGCTCCAGGCTCCATATTTCCTGATGTCTTCTGGACAACCACCTGTTGGAGATCTTTAACAGAATGTCCAACAAGCACTTCAAATGCAGCTTGTCCCACGTAGAAGTGATTACTGCACTCGTAAAGGTCATTTCTCCATCTGCATTCCCTAATGGCCTCATTGCTATCTTCCAATCAGAAACGTGGGAGATGTTCCAAACTCCACCCTCCCAGCCAAGTTGTCACTGGGTCCTCTTGATTCTACCTTCTAAGAAGCTCTTAAATTTGGTCTCTGTACTCTAGCCTCAACTGTCATTGTCTAATTTGGGGTCCTCAGTATAGTGGTTTTCTTAGGTCAGGTTTTCTGGGAAACAGACAACTGGGCTTCTGAGTCTTGCATGTAGGCACACTATTGGAGAGAGCTATGGAGAATAACTCCCACTGGGGGAGTGGAGGAAGAAAGACCAGGCTGAAGAAGTTGAACTTCGATATAGTTGCAAGAATAGCCTCAACCAATCCTTGGGGTGCTCTGGAACTGGGTAACCCTTCAGAATTGTCCCAACTTGATGCAAGGGGTTGGGGAAGGAGGTCCTTAAACCAACACATTCCCACTCTCTTCATCCTCCATCCTTCACACCCCCATCCCCTACCTTCCTCACTGCCCACTGGATGTAGAAAGCCTCCCACCCCACTCCCAGGGTAGCATAATCTTTGGCCAAGGGCAATACCCAGAATGGCCCTCAGCTGAGAGCCAACAGCCACCAACTTTTCTAGCAGGTGGAAGGTGAATGTCTTACTCTAAATGGCATCAGGGTGGCACACCCCAGCATCCTTTTCTCTATTCTTGCTGCTTGTTGGTTTATCCCTCACAACACCACCAGAACGGTTTTTTCTAAACCCAAATTTAATCACACTACACCCTTTCTCAAATCATTCAGTAACTCCTCCTTACCAACAAGATAATTCAGTTCTGATCTCTGCCTACCTGTGAAACCTGGCCTCCCACAGCTTTCCTCCTTTTATGTGCTCGTGCCCCCACTAACCCCAATCTACTAATGTTTATCAATCCTACATGAGTGCTGCTCCCCCTACTGGGCATGCCTTTGTCCTACTTCTTTCTAACAAATTCCTATTCATCCTTTCCAGCCCAGTGTAAGCACCCCTTCTTTTTGATGCCTCCTTTAATATCCCCAAGGAGAAGTAATATCCTGTATACTCTTTTTATACTCACAGTTATTTGCTTCTGTGACCATAAGAGTGACCTCCTTAAGAACAAGGCCTGTGTTGTATTCATTTTTTTTAATGTTTATTTACTTTTGAAGAGAGAAGGAGCAGAGAGAGAGAGGGACAGAGGATCCAAAGCAGGCTCTGTGCTGTCAGAGAGAGCCCAATGTGGAGCTTGAACTCATAGACCTCGAGATCATGACCTGAACCAAAATCAGAAACTTAACCGACTGAGACACTCAGGCACCCCTGTTGTATTCATTTTTGAAGGCGAATGAATGAATCAGTCAGCCATGTGCATCAGTATTGTGTAAAGCTGGGTCTACATGGGCTGATTCAAACTAACTAGAATTGCCTTCAGTCTAGTCAGCTGTTTTTTCAGAGACTTAATCTAGTTGCCCAGTGACGGCTATAGGTGCCTCTGGGGGCAGGGATTCTATTTGGGGAATCTCAGCTGGTTCACTATATGTGGCTCAATGCTCTGAGGGATGGGGCATTTAGTACATACTTCCCATTATGTTAATATTGCCTCTCATGTTGAGAAGGGGTGGAGCCAGTAACCTTCAGGCGATGTTATGAAAAGTACCATATGGCCTGACTGGCTAAAACTGTCTCTTTTATGACTGAGCTTTTCCCTCATGTTTTTTTCTGAAATTCTCACCGTCATATTTCCCTATGATTGGAATTGGACCAGTGGTCCTTTGGTTGGGGTGAATGGATGCTAGGGCCTGAGGAAGCTAATTCATCTGGAGAAGAGAATTTCTGTGTCTATTTATTTTTATTTTAGTCGTTTCAAAATTTCTATATTTTGTGTATATTTTATTAAAAGCATACTATTGTAGAATAACACATATATACATAATTTATAAATAAGTAATATTAGAAAGTGTACACTCAAAAAAAAACATTTTTTATTAAGTAGCACATGGTTACAACATTTTAAAGACTCCTTGATTGGATTCCAAAGATTGGAGTCTTCTTCAGCCTTCACCCTTTAACTTTGCAGCTGATCTGATTGCTGAGCTAATTTGTGCTAAGGCCTTAGGAAAACTCTGAAATCCAGGAGCTGAAGCAATTAAAAGTGACAGGTACGGGCAGGCAGGGGAGCAGGGCCGTGTGTGGAGAGCACGGAGACTGCATCTGTCTAAATCTAATAAGCCATCTGGTAAGAAACTGAGAACCTGGAATAAAAAGAGGCAGGAGGTGGAGCAGGAACCACTGAGGAAGGCAGCCATCAGGAGGTATAAGGAGACATGAAAGAGTAAGAGCATTTCAGGCAGAGACAGAGACCAGGATGTGGTCACGTGTTGAGAGAGTGAACTTGTGGAGGTTCTGGGCTTGGAGGGGAGCCTGGAACATGCCAGAAGCAGGTACACCCTCCCGCTGCACACCCCACTAAGTGTGTTGGAAGTGACAGTGGCCTTGATGTGCTGATGTGGGCAGCTGAGGTTCAAGCAGCCACCCTACCACCTGCCTGGGTGCAGTGGTTGCCGTCAGCCTCCTCGTCCTCTGGGTTATAGGCTGCACTTGTACCTTCCTGCTCAGCGTCGCCAGGCCCGTGCTTCTGAATCTGGTGCATGCCTCACTGCACCTGCAAAACCTCAAGAACAAGATTGAGAATGGGATTGAGAGTATTGGTCTCCAGTGGACTCCAATTGGGCTGCTACTAGAGGTGCTGGGACAAGAGCAGGACACGATCCTAGGGGCCTGGGATCTATACACAGACATGGAGAATGCCCTCTACCAACTCTGACCTGGAATCAGGGACCCAGAGCCCTTGTCCACAGCCCTAAAAATAGAGCCCCCCTTCAAATTCAAAAAGCAGGACATCTGTGAGCATACCCCCAGGTTCAAAATTGGGATATCCCTCCTACCCAGTCCCAATTGCCTCAGAGACCAGACTCTTCCCCAGCTCTGAACTTGGAGTTTGGAGACCAGAACATCCATGGCCATCCTCAAACCTGGATCCAGGGATAGTCTCCTACCCCTAATCTGGGACCCACCCATCGCCCATTCTCAGCCCCAAAGCCAGGATCTGGGACCAAGGCCTTCTCTTGAACCTTGGACTAAGGCTTTTCCAAACCCCACCCCAGCTTTGAACCCAGGTCAGAGCATTGCTAATCTTGAACCTGAGGCTCAAGTATTCCCAGCCCCCATCAAGACAGAGGATTCAAGCATCCTGACTGCCATTGAACTCTTGGTTCCAGATGATCCCCACACTGGCCAATCCCACCTGACTCTCTCCAGCTCTGCTTAGAGATTCTATGCCTCCTTTCCAAAGTCCCACAGTGATAAGGACCAAGGGGTGGGGTGGGGTAGGGGTAGCCTTAACCCAGAATGAGGCATCTCTATCAGGGTTACTGCAGCCATATAGGCTGTTGCATTGCTCAAGCCAAAAAGGAAAAAAGGAAGGAGAGGACAGGAGAGGAGAGGAGAGGAGAGGAGAGGGAAGAATAAAAGAGTCGTAGCCTCTATGTCAACCAGGAAGATACCCCATCTGCCTCTCACTGTGACTGGAGCTCATGTCAGAGTAGAACCAGCCAGAAATGAAGAAAGCACTGGCAGCCCCACAGTGTCTATGTAGGGGGCTGAGAGGCAGCATTCCGATTGGAGTCAGCGCACAGGAGCCTTCTTAAGTTGCATTAGCATAACTAGAGCATCATTTTT
Source organism: Crocuta crocuta (assembly GCF_008692635.1). Classification (NCBI taxonomy): domain Eukaryota; kingdom Metazoa; phylum Chordata; class Mammalia; order Carnivora; family Hyaenidae; genus Crocuta; species Crocuta crocuta. The sequence goes on from NW_027530019.1 coordinate 2,064,826, forward strand.
ATATAGATTGTACAGTTATTTGGGGATGGCTATAGGGATTGATTGATGATGGATATTAGGAGTGGGTGGAGCATGATGTTTGCAATGTAGCCCTTAGTGCCTCTTTGGCAGGTGGAAGCTAGTGAGCCATGTTAGCCCTCAAAAAGGAAGTATGGCACCTGAGGTGAGGAGAAACCCTGATCCAACACCAAACCCCAGGGGGCCCAAAGGCCACATTGGGATGATACACCAGAATAGTTCTAGGAGCCAATAAGCATGATACCTGATCCAGAACCAAAAGGCATGAGCAGGAAATAGGCCTTCAGAGTGGGAGATGAGGTAGGGAAAGAAGGGGACTCCAACAGTAAAAAGGAGGCACAGAGAGACCACAAAAGGGAACATGACTAATATGACAGGTTTACCCCCAATTGTAAGGAAACAGGCTTCACAGCTCCCAAAGTCCTGGTTCCACTAAATCTGTAGAAAATTGTTTGATGGGCATGGAGGTCTTACATACAGAGTTGCCTCAGAAACAAAAAAGGTCAGAAGGATAGCAAATGCATTTCCTTTTCCTATTGTTTTCAGACTCTCTCGGGCTCTTAGTACCACATCTAGGTGGTAAGACTTTGCATTTGTAAAGCATTTCAGTTAACATAAACTTCTGCACATGCTATTTCATATATCCTTACCACAACACAGCAAGGTAAGTTTTTTGCAGATGCTGATATAAAAATTCAAGCAGCAGATTTGTTTTATCAGAACAATACAGAAAATACATTCTGCAGATGAGGAATCTGAGGCCCTGGTGGTGTTAATTGATTTCCCACTTACCACGGACAAGGAGTAGATGCTTATAAAGCCAGGACCCACACCCAGGACTCACAGAACCCCACCTCCTAATTCTCTATCCTTAATATTACGCTTTCCTCCCAGCCCACCCTGGTGCTAAAATTAGCGGTCAGCAGCCACAAAGCTGTCCGTGAGGAATGGGAAACAGATGTGATTGGTGCTGCCTTTCTCCTCTTGAATCTCCCAGGCAAGTTTGTTCTAACATCCGCTGTGTTCTGTTGCAGCATGCAAAAGGAAAGAACAAGAACATGGGAAGGATAGAGGCAACACACCCAAAAAGCCCAGGTTGGTCTTCACAGATGTCCAGCGTCGAACTCTACATGCAATATTCAAGGAAAATAAGCGTCCATCCAAAGAATTGCAAATCACTATTTCCCAGCAGCTGGGGTTGGAGCTGAGCACCGTCAGCAATTTCTTCATGAACGCGAGGAGGAGGAGTCTGGACAAGTGGCAGGACGAGGGCAGCTCCAATTCAGGCAACTCATCTTCTTCATCAAGCACTTGTACCAAAGCATGAAGGAACACCCACAGACTAAACCTCGGTGGAAAAGCTTTAAGTAAAAAAATTTTTAACAGACCAGGACCTCAAGATAGCAGGTTTATACTTAGAAATATTTGAAGGAAAAAAAAGTGTTATTTATAGTCCAAAGAAACCAAAGACTTAGCTCACCTGCATCTATCTGACTTTGTTCGGAGACACACACTTCAGCGGGGCAACGACTTGGCAAGAAAAAATATGGGCAGGAAAGCACCACTGGATCTCACACCTTCAATCCATAATCATTCTCGCTGTGCTTGGCTGTTTCGTGGTTTGGAGCATAGTGATTTTGAGCCATTGAGTGGACATCTTTTAAGATCAGACTTTCTCATCTGTTCCACCATGCCACGAAGGTGTATGCTGTCTCAGTACTGTGTGTGGGTACGTGAGTGCATACACACACACACACACACGCGCGCACGCACACACACACATACCACCAGTGGTTAGGGACTTAGGCAGGGCTGGTCTTCAGGAAGGGTTGTGCTATAGGAGTGCACCCAACATAGTGTGGGGTTGTCTGAGTTCATTGGATAGGAGTGTGATTTCACTCATCTAACCTAGCGTTTGAACCTGCCAGGCCCGCAACCTAAATGCAGATTCAAACCCAGCAAAGAAAATTTGAATGGCACCTAAACCAGTGCATTCTCTTTGTTTGTTAAGGAATGTTCAGATATTTTTTAAGAAATGAAACAAGAGTCCATCCATTTAAAAAAAAATCACCTAGGTACCAAAGAACACAATATTATAGTGCAGGTATTTTATTGCAATGATTTTAATAACCAAAGCTATTTTTACACAAGATACTATGTAAAGTTATACGTATGAACTGATCTAGCTGTAATACACATGCCACATAGAATCATGACTATTATTTATGACTCTTGAAGCATTTGAAATATTAGTTTTCAGAACTGGCAAGAAAGAATGTAGCTTCAGGGAAGCAATTAATATCATAACAGAGAGGTCAATGTAGTGTACTTGTACATCCAGATGGCACACTCCCTTTGGGGATCCATAAATGATACTTAAGTCGACATATAGACATGATGCCATGAGCTATTCACAGCTGAGAAAACCTGGGGATTCTTCCAAAGTAGGACCCCATTTATAAATTAGAAAATTAAGTTTAACAGAGCAAATAATTAAATTAGAAAATTTGTTCAAAATAATGCTTTTTTAGAAGACCAAAGAATAAAGGATATCATACTTAGATTAATTTGACTTAAAGTTGCTTTATGCATTTGACACCAAGTACTTTTTAAAATATTTTATGAACACACAAAGTGACCAGACCAACATTATTATTAAAATGAACTATCCAGTATTTGTAATCAAATTGATTTTATTGCCAGTCTCAAACATATTATGACTTGAACACAATAAAAATAACAGAGGCAACTGAGAAGCGGTAGAACTCCATAGAAAAAAAAAACAGAGTTCTAGCGGAAGATAAGACTTTGGGTTCTTTTGGCATGAAGCTGTTTATTTCACTAAGCATAGCCTCCAAAGTATACTACATTCTTTCTTGCTACTGCATTAAGCTGGAAATTTTCTAAAAGAGAGTCCACTCTCTAACAGGGACAAATTAAACACTAGACTTGAGCTTCCAAATACAAAATTTTCGATTTCTGTTTTTCCAAATCACATAACTAGAGCTGGAGAAACCAAGGGGGAAGAAAAAAACGAATACAGTTGTACTAGCAGTACCCAAGTAAATCACTTGCTTCCCAGAAAAATTCTCTCTGAATTCCATTGAATTGTAACTCAAGCAAATATTGCCTTTTGTAATATTTATTAGGTAATTATTAGGTATTATTAGGTAAACAATTGGGTACTCTTGGTTAATTAGCACATCTAATTAGAAATATAAAATGAAATGTTATAGGGAAAAATACTGAACCATTTTGACACAAAACCTAACTCCTTAAGGTCAAGTCTCAGCGTCTTGTCTAAGTCTAGAAGAGACAGGCACGTGGAGAGATGAAACTAAATCAACAAGCCCTCTAGGTCTCCTTCATGTCTGCTGTAGAATGAGATAAGCAAACCAACATATACTTCTCCTTTAATGAAATAGCGCATTTGCCTTGACACATTTTGTCTTAGTATTTTTTTAATCTCACACCAGACTCCAGATTAAAATTTCCCTTCTAAATATGGCACAATTACAATTCAACTATTAAAAGAGACCATTTCATTGGCCACCCTTAGAGATTTTGCTTAACATATGATCTTGTCAATGACATAAATCAAAAGGAAAAAACTAACTTTTTCACTCTCTCCGGGAATGGTGGGGGCCAAGGTTACAGCTATATAATATATTTATAATTCAGGAGGGAGGAAAGCCTTATTTATTTAAAACATTAGAATATTAAATGCCGGGAAATTCAAGCTGTGTCTACACACAATCTTACCAAATTCAGCTCCCCAGAAAAAACAAAAGTTGAATTTGAACACTATGGTTTTTGCTTCATTTTTGCTATATAACCCCTTTAAATTAATCCAATTGCATTTGACATTTCAACCAATTGTTTTGGTGCTGTGTAGACACAGTCTCAGAGAATATTACTACATTTCTAATACTCCCATCATAATGCTTTTTTGAAAAAAAGTCCAGTGATCCTATTTGCTGACACCAAAGATAATTTTCATACCAGCATTAAATTTGCACCCATTACGTAATTTCAGGGCCTAGAGATATATTTTCTCATAATCAGATGCACAAATCAGAGCCTAAAAAGCAATTTTTTTACTTGACTGTTCAAGCATACTCACAATCTTTGCTTTTTAAAAATCATAATGGACAAACTCAGCTTCTCACGAGCAATACACTTGTTACATCATGTATGACTGATTCTTTATTGCTTCTAACTTGACATGTGGCATTAATTTATGGCACAGCTTTCTTAACCTACCACATTCAACAGAACAGATCACGTGCCATTTGCTCACCCATTATTTTTCAGTCCTTTTGCAAAATTCACCTAAAAAGGTATCTTCTCACTCTTTCATTTGTATGTTTGTTTATTCCAAAACTGCACTTCATATAACATGTTTTGGGGTTCTGTGGAGGTTTTTTTGGTAGAATGAAAGTTGGACTGTTTTTCACCATAAACCATTCAGGTCCTCTCATGGCTACAAGCTTCCCTGAAAGGGGGCAAAGAAAGAGAGTGGAAAATGAGAAGTCTGGATACTCAAGAAGCCCAGACTTCAGTAAATGTTCAGGTAAATGAATTCTGGAGGTAAGGAACTAAACATGCAGCTGACATAGACCCCAAAATCCAAAGAGAATGTGGGGAAATTCAGAAATTCTAACTGAACATGTCTCACTCTGCCCCCTGCCAAAAACCATGATTAATCTTCCAGGACAAAAAAGTAAAAGCACCACACTACTTTTGGACTCATGCCACTCCCATTGCTACCCCAGGTGAATGATCCGTCTTTGCAGGTTAAATGCAAACTTTGCTATACCAAAGAGTCCTAGGACATTTTCACATGAGCTATAAAGGCATTTTCTCTAAGAAAGGTCCTCCCTTCTTTGTACATAAAGGATGAAAACTATGCATTTAGCAAACAAAGAGAAAGCACTTCTCCCTTTCCTATCTAGTTGTTTAGGGTGCATTCAAACACCAGAGGCCATTTTGAGATGCGATTGGCCTTCTGGATTTTTCTTGTGGTGTGGTTAGCTTTACAGTACATTTGGTAACTATTTCCTAAATAGTAAGGACAAAGAAGCAGAAGGTAAGAAATAGCTACTTCCACGTGTAAAAAAAGAAAAAAAAAGAAAAAAAAAGAAAAAAAGTGTAAAGATCTACTATTTATAGTGTGAACCAAAGACGCTACCTCACTCGATTTCCATTGGTGATTTTAATCACATTGATGATACCAAAGAATACCAAAGATATTTTCATGCACGGCCTTGGTCTGCAGAGGGAACTCCGCCCTTTTCCCTCCCCCACCTCTCTTCCCCTCCTCACTCTTCACTCAGTGTGTAAACTTGTCTTCATTCTTAATAATAATGATACGAAATGATAACAACATTAGGAAATACTACTCTTACTACTGCTAGTTCTACTTGTAAATCTCTAGGCAAACATGTTGCAAACTTTGTAAACTCCTAGGATGAGTGCCTTGCTTGAACCAAAGTGTTAAACCGCTGTTGACCTCTCACCTTATACTCTTTGAATACCTCAGCCTCTTAGAAAGGCCACTAATGAAAAAAAAAAAAAGGAATAATTATTCACCGTGGTGCTTTTTCCGTGCAACCATGCAATGAAACTTTCTTTGATACCAAAGGATGACTTCCCCCCACCCAATTTCTTGCTGATAAACCAAAGCTCCTCCTCCTCGTTCCCTCTCAAGTTCCCCCCACTTCACCGAGCCCCTTCACCAGGCAGGCCGTGCATCACTTTTACCAATTCCTCCAAATACCTCATAGTAATAAAGTTTTAGGGTTATGTTGTATAGAGAGTCTATGTGATAAGGCAGAACTTACTAGTTTGATAATTGTTAAGGTTACTTTTAAAAAAAACTTTATAATTCTTATTTATTTTGTAGTTTGTATGTTTGGGATGTCCCCCCATCTCTCCCCCCTTCGGTTTGGGGTTTATTTTCTTGGCAGAACTGCTCTGTTGCTCAAGGAAGACTTAATTTCCAGAAATGTTCCCCAGGTGGGTTAAGGGTTGTGTAAAAAATGCAAGAATGGAATAAGAAATGATTCTCCTTTTGATGGTTACTTACGAAGCTTTNTTTAATTACATTTTATATGAGCTTATTTAATCACTGCTTTAATTTATGACTGTAGTTTTTAAAATGTATATAGTAGAATTGAAACGGCCAAAGCTTTACGTTAACAATCTTTTTGTTCTTGATGCTAAGATAAAGCTGAAGGCAAGAGCTTCTCGGAACTGCAGGGTGTATCTTCAGCTTCTTCTTAGCAGGCACTTCAATGTGTGTTGTGAACACTGCCAGGTTCCCCCCTCAAAACATTTGTACATGCCAAAATGAGTGTTTCAAGGTAGTCCTTTTCGTCGCTTAGAAAGGAGAAAGGCGTTATTCTTCCTTTAATTTATTAATTTTTTTTCTTAGAAAAGATTATTTTGCAGGTTAGACCTGAAATTCCAAAGAATTTAAGAGTTGTTTAATGTTTCAAAGCACCGGCATTTGTGAGATACTTTGCTACTTTTTTTTTTTAAACCATTCACACGGGTATGAGAAGTAAAGAGTGTAAAAAAAAAAAAAAAAAACTCAAAGAGGCAAGCTAACTTGAATTTGGAAATCCTCTTAAGTTTCACCAAGTTTCTGAACTGCTTTGAGGCAGGGGGCAGGGCAGAGAGGCACTTCCTGCCTCGGAGCTGAGGAGAGTGTGATGGCTTCATGCCCTGACTGAGAAAGTCAAGGCTGAGAGGCAGCCCAGACCAGCTCCTGCCTGTCTGGCCAACCCATAGGAAAGCAAGACATGATTGCTCGGCCCCAATTATCAAAGAAAATGCTTCACAGTTAATGCTCCTATGCACATCTGTTTCTTGTAATCTGCTACTTACATTATGCTCCCCTGCACACACAAACCACACCTGCCTCCCACCTCCATCCATTCCCCCCTACCCCCACCAAACTGGCAAGAGCTCTCCTCAAATGTCAGAGTCCTGAGTGAATATACCCCAGCCCTATTTGAGTTTGTCTCTTCTCACTCTTCATCTTCACACTACTTTTCTTGTCCACACCAGAGATGCTCCCTGCCCCAGGCTCCCTTAATCGAGGCTGTTCAGATTCTTGGCCCTGGTTTAGGTCAGCACAAACACACAATTCTCAGCCAACTAGCAGCATCCTCAGAAGCGCCGGTGCCCACTGCTTTGTTTTATTTTGCTGAAATAAGTTGCTTCAACTACATGGCAGAAATCCATAGATGTAAATACTTTTCCTCTCAATACAAGAATTTTATCTTTTCTTTTGCAAGGGTATTAGGGGTGGGGAAGGAAAGGGAGGGCTTAGACTTTGGGTCAAATGTTCCATTTTCTTAGAAACATTTTTATACTCGTTATGTATGTTAATAGGGCAATAATTCTGCTCTGACTTGCAGAATCATTGGTAAGCATTGACTAATTATTTGTTTTTAATACAAATGTTGAGCAGTGAGTTACAGAAAGCCCAGGAAAATGGTTGAGGGAGTAGACTTCTACCATCAGCAGTGAAACACTGAACGGAGTTGTATTCACAAGGTCATATTTTCTGTTTCTGTGTTAGTCTTGATTTTTCTTTTTGTGGTATGTTCTGCATTTATTACATAATCATTGTGGGCTCATTTTAGATTTGCCATATGAACCAAGTGACAAGTATTTTTTAACAAAATAAACTTTAAAACATTGTCTTCCATTTGCTTCGGTAGTTGTCTTCATATCTCCCTGTGTTCCTTGTCCCTTCAGAAGGCAGCCCATGTGTCACTCACTTAGACCTGTCCCCCCTCCCTTGTATTTTCAGTACACCTTTGACCTTCGCTATTGTTTGAGTGTGACTCAGTTTCCCTGTTCAAGTTAGCTTGATGGTTTATTATGTAAGGAGGGTGCCTAAGACAATCATCAGGTAAAAAAAAAAAAATTAAAGATAAAATTTTAAAAAGATCAGTAGAGTAGAAAATCTTCCAAGAGCAGAGGGAGTTCTTCCTTAGCAATGAAAAAAAAAAAACAAAAAACAAAAAAAAAACAAAAAAATTTAAAAAAAAGGTAAATACATAATTAAATAATTAATTAATTTAAAAACCTAACCATGAGGGGCTTAGAAGATTTTTTTGATAAAAGACAAACGTTGTTGTCATTTTCTTCGTCAATTAGAAAGCAGTGGTAGTTTCTACGTTGCATCTGCATTTCAGACTAAATGATTATTGTACCCAGTTATGGTTGTTCGCTAATATTTTGTCTCTCTCTCTCTCTTTCTCTCTGTCCAATGCTTCTTCTGTATTTTTGTGTGTAGCAACAAAAAGTGTAATGCATTAGGCATTATTCTGGTTTGTTTATGAGTATCTCCTGTACTGCATTAAGGTTTCTTTCATTTTTTTTAAGCTTCGCTACTGTTCTCACTTTATGCCGTGCAATATCATCTGCTGTGTTTGCTAAGCAAAAAAGAAAAGAAAGAAAAAAAAGCAAGTGATGATGCCATCATGCTTTTCAGTGTTAAAATGTTTCAGCATTTATGTAGTCACCAAAATGTAGTAAAATAAAATGTTGGATTTTCCAGCACTTTAAATTTAGACAATTCTTGCCTTCTTTTGTTCTTATTCTCTGCCATTCTCGGCAAGGAGTTGATGGTTTTTCTTTGGAGGAAGGGTGAAGCTGAGAGGGTGACGTGCTTGAGAACTAATGCCAGTGCCATGGTTTAAAGAAGGGTTCATTACGAGGGAAAAAAGGAAATGGTATTCTCCAGTGGAACATGAGGCTGTTTTTGTGTTGTTTTGCTTTATTTTGTTTTTGTTTTTGTTTTTTAAATATTTTAGTTTTAGGTAATCTCTACACCCATCATGGGGCCCGAACTTATGACCCCAAGATCAAGAGTCTCATGCTCTCCTGACTGAGCCAGCCAGAGCCCCAGGAGGTGTTTTTAAATGGAAGTGGGACATTCTATTTGTAGATGTTAGCCATCTGTATTAACCTGATTGACTTTCAGAAGAAATAAAATTAATATTAGAGAGAATGGCCTTTAAAAGTCCTCATCAGTAAAATACTGTGTGTGTGTACATGGCTCAGGAGCTAGGGGAGGATGGAGATTTAGGATCTTCTTTCCATTCATAGAGTGTGTGATTGATCATGAGGCCCGGTTCAGGTAAAAGGGAAACTAGGTTTGGAATTCCTGCTGTGCTCATTACTAGATTTGTGGGCACATTCTTTAACTTTAGTGATTTAACTTCCCTAAATCTCAGTTTCCTCATCTGTAAAATGGGTATAAGTATCTATATATTTTTTAAGTGTTTATTTATTTTGAGAGAGAGAGAGAGAAAAAGAGCAAGAGCAGTAAAGGGGCAGAGAGAAAGGGAAAGAGAATCCCAAGCAGGCTCCATGCTGCCAGGGCAGAACCCAATGCGGGGCTTGAACCCACCAACCGTGAGATCATGATCCGAGCCAAAACAAGAGTCAGCCACTCAACTGACTGAGCCATCCAGGCACCCCCATGGGCTATGTATCTATCGTATCTATATTACAGGGTTGCTGTGAGGATTAGATATTACAAGCAAGTGAAACTTAGTATAGTGTCTGGCATATGACAAAGTTTAATAAATCTTAGCTGTTTTTATTATTGGTAAATATCTTAAAGTGCAGATATATTTCTAGTTAAAAAGAGTAATTTCTAAGTTAGGCTTTCCATTTTTTCAATATAAAAGTAAGGTTGCTTTCTTGGCACAGTCTAGCAATTACTTTATATTTTCCAAAGGTAGGAGATATGCAACAAAGATGTAGAATAAAATGTGAATAGGGCCTTGCCAAGTGGTCCAGTGGGTTGACCCTAAAGAGATATCCAGTTTAATGTTTAAGTCCCAGGACAGCAGAAAGGAAAATTACCTGTCTGGAAGAAGTTCTTAAAGGGCAAGTGGACTTTGAGAGACTCCTTGGAGTCATCCAAAACACTGTCTCCTGAAGGCTTCAACTATGTGAGTCTTTAGCAGAGTGGAGCTAGTTTGGGTAGATTTGAAAGGTTACACAGAGAGAACCTAGAGGGTCTAAGAATACCTGCAGAAGACATTATAAATGAAGCCCAGGGGAAGAGAAGTCAAACAAAATGGAAGCCTCCCAGATGGGGTCAGTATTTCTCTATTTCATTAAAGTGCTGAAACTAGCATGCATACTGACTGCAGATGGCAAATAAATATCTATAAAATGTAATTGGTTTCAATTCCTTCCAAAGAAGTTTTTTCTGGTGTGCCTGGGTAGTTCAGTTTGTTAAGTGACCAACTTCGGCTCAGGTCATGATCTCATGGTTCTTGGTTTCGAGCCCTGCATCGGGCTCTGTGCTGACAGCTTGGAGCCTAGAGCCTGCTTCAGATTATGTCTCCCTTTCTCTATGCCCCTTCCCTGCTTGCATTCTGTCTCTCTCTTTTGGAGAGGAGGTGAGGATGTTTCCTAGTAGGGTGGAAATAGAAAAAACTTTTTAAAAAAATGTTTTAGTATTTTCAGGTGTTTAAAACCTTACTCTCACCACCAACCCCCTAACATGTTACCACTAAAAGTCTCCACAACCAGGGGTGCCTGGGTGGCTTAGTCGGTTAAGCGTCTGACTTTCGCTTAGGTCATGATCTTGCGGTTCATGGGTTCGAGCCCCGCGTCAGGCTCTGTGCTGACTGCCAGCTCAGATCCTGGAGCCTGTTTCAGAGTCTGTCACTCCCTCTCTCTCTGACCCTCCCCTGCTCACGCTGTCTCTCTCTCTCTCCTAGAAATAAATAAAACGTTAAAAAAAAAAGTCTCCACAACCAGATCATTTACTTTGTTCCATCTGAATTTTAGTCAAGTTACCATGTTCCGGACCACACAGTGTTTATTACATCAGTCAGTTCCTTAGAAAACATTAAGCTGGAACATTTTTGCCTTTGGCTTCTTCTTTAAGATTTTTTGTTTTGGGGGGAAAAGGGTTAGGTCTCAAAAGCCATCTCTCCATAACAACAAGCATTTTAGTCATAGGATATGGCATCTTTTCTTAACCAGTAGTCTAAGAAAACACCCAGGGAATGACATCAGTAAATTGGCCAAATTAGACGTTCCTCACTCATATCCCCCCATCAACAACAATTTGGTATCCTTCCAAGGTCACAAGTACCTTCGTGGGAGCTATGGGATGCAGCACCATCTACCAAGGGACCCAGGAAGAATTCTTGCCCACCCATACAGGGCACTAAGGCTCAGCTATGGACCCTGCAGTGGACCAGGAACTGGCTCTGGACTCTCTTGCCCATGGTCCAGGAGCCCCTGGAAGGCACTATCTGAGACAATTATCCATAACAAGAAGACTTTTGTGGATGTCTAGGAGTCCAGCAGAGGTTCCAGAACACCATTAGAGCAAAAAAAAACAAAAAACAAAAACTGAGTTTGGATTCATTGGAGAGGGTAAGAGGAATAGTTTGACTTTACCCACATCACTCCTCCCCCAAGAGAGGCCTTCTTAGCCCATGATTTTTCCCAGAGTGGAAAGTGAAAGCACATGAGTGAGCACCCAGCTTCTATAGCTGTGCAGGACAGGACCAAAGAAGCCCATTTCTGTCTCACTGCACCTAGAATACTGAATTGTGAGCTCACACATGGGGGACAGGAAGTAGCTTGCATAGTGGTAGATAGGGCTCTCAGGGCACTAAGGAGACACAGACCCTAATAACTGTGTCATGGACTCCATTAAGAAGTTTACCCATGATCTACTGGGGAGTCCCTCACCCACAAATCCCCCCACTGGCCACAGGTATCCCAGCACTACTTGAGTCTCACCCCTCTACTCTCACACACACCCCCTATAGACAGTTCCCTAATGTGTGCTCTCAATAGTGGTAAGAGAGAGCTTTGGAAGATGGCGAGTGAGCCCTCAGAGAAAGCCTGCACCAGCCCAAATCTTTGGTTCAAGGAGAGACTGAAAACTTGAGATTTAGCACAACCCCTGGGAAAGCAAAAGGGAGGCTCTCAGCACTCAGCTTGGTATGCTGAAGGATCAAAAGAAGGCATACAGCCTAAGAATTCTGCCACATGAGGAAGCAAGAAGCCTGGAGCAGGGGTATCCATAGAAGGTCTAATAAAGCCTCAGAACCCTTAGCAGGATTCAAGGAAGATATTTCTCCCCCACAGTTATTCAGTAAAGACTGGAGAGGGTCACTATGACTTCAAACATGAAGATAGCAACAAGACTTAAAGAAAGATAAACATTTGAGGAAACATGACATCACCATTGTATCACAATACTCCTCCAGTAACCTACCCCAAAGACCTGCAATCTACCTAAAGAGTTTTTAACAGCTGTTTTTAGGGAGATCAATGAGCTACAAGAAAACATAGAGGGGTTCCTGGGTGGCTCAGTCAGTTGAACGTCTGACTCTTAGGTTTAGCTCAGGTTATGATCTCACAGTTCATGGGATCAAGTCCCACATCAGGCTCTGAGGTTGACAGCGTGGAGCTGTCCTTCAGAAATAAGAGATATAGATTTTCCCAGACAAAAGCTGAAGGAGTCATCACTAGACCCGCCTTACAAGAAATGCTGAAAGGGGTTCTTCAAACTGGAATGAAAGGACACTAATTAGCAACATGAAAACACATAAAAATATACAACACTCCGGTAAAGGTGAGTATACATTCAAATTCAGAATACACTAAAACTCAAATACAGCAGTGTGTTAACCACTTAACTATAGTATAAAGGTTAAAAGACAGAGGCATCTGGGTGGCTCAGTCACTTAAATGTCTGACTACAACTCAGGTCATGATCTCATAGCTCATGAGTTCGAGCCTCGTGTCAGGCTCTATGCCGACAGCTCAGAGCCTGGAGCCTGCTTTGGATTCTGGGTCTCGCTCTCTCTGCCCCTCCCCTGCTCGTGCTCTGTCTCTCTCTCAAAAATAAATAAGCATTAAGGCACCTGGGTAGCTCAGTGGGTTAAGTGTCTGACTTCGGCTCAGGTCATGATCTCATGGTTTGTGGGTTCGAGCCCCATGTCAGGTTCTGTGCTGACAGCTCAGAGCCTGGAGCCTGTTTCAGATTCTGTGTCTCCCTCTCTCTCTGCCCCTCCCCTGCTCGTGCTCTGTCTCTCTCTGTCTCAAAAATAAACTATTTTTAAAAAAAATTAATTTTTAAAAATAAATAAGCATTAAAATTTTTTAAATAAAAATAACATTAAAGGACAAATGAATTAAAAATAAGTATAACTATGGGGCGCCTAGTGGTTCAGTTGATTGAGTGTCTGACTTCGGTTCAGGTCATGATCTTACAGTTCGTGAGTTCTAGTCTCTCATTGGGCTCTTTGCTGACAGCTTGGAGCCTGGAGCTTGCTTCGGATTCTATGTCTCCTGCTCCCTCTGCCCCTCCCCGGCTTGCACTCTGTCTCTGTCTCTGTCTCTCTCTCAAAAATGAATAATCATTAAAAATTTTTTTAAAAATAAGTATAACTACAATAATTTATTAATGAATACACAATATAAAAAGAAGTAAATAATGACATCAAAAACATAAATACATGGTAGGTACAATTGGGCTCCACTTTGGCTTTTCTGTCTCTTTGATCCTCAATAAATCTCTCAACCCAGTGCTTCTCAGACTCTGTACACAGATCGCCTGGAGTTCTTGTTAAAATGCATATTCAGATTCAGTAAGTCCGAGATGATACCTAAGATTTGGCATTTCCAAAAAAGCTTCCAGGTGATGCTGTGATGCTGGTCCACAGACCACACTTTATATAGCAAGGACTTAACTTCTCTGAGCCTCAGCTTATTCTTTTGTAAAATCAGGGATTAAGACTTGAAGGCTCTTCCCACTAGAGCACATTCTGATAACCCCACAGGCAGGGCTGAATCTGCAGGGGCACTAAGCACTGAAAAGATTATGATGTACCTTTTTCACCCACCTTCTCTCTACCATATTCCTAATGTAGAATTCAAACTCAAAAACAATACTAAACCTATAGTACACAGAAAGAAGTTAAACATATTTTCTATTTTTCCCATGATAAATACTTTAATGCTTTTTTTAAATAGATCAAACATCATAGTCTTTCCAAAATTTGTCCTCACATTTTGAGTGCCCCTGCATGGTTGGCACTAATATTAACCCAACTAGGTCTAGTCAATCAGTTGGCTCAGAGGTTCTCAGGCCATATGCCCAGAACATTCAAGGCACTCAAAACACTTGGTTATATGCACATTATCATCCTCTGGGAAGAGCTAAGACCAACCTGGGAGCTATCCAATCATAAGAAAGTGTGGTAGGGTCCCCTCCCTAAGGAAAGTAAAAAAAAAACCCAAACAACCTCAAGGCAACCTAGCTATATGTGACAACATCCCTCAAGACCTTGTAACATGGGACCACCTAGTCAGACTACATGTTTTTGTGTTACCATATATGGGAGACAAAGAAGTAGAAAAAATATTTTAAAACTATGCCACGTGGCATTTGAGGCTCAGTTCTTTGGGTACAAACCCAACTGAATAGTGCCGGCAGGAATAAAGTTGCTTCCTGGAAAGAAGAGCCACAGTGTCACGACTCTGTGTGAGAATCCTGCCACAAAAGGACTTTTTGTTTCCTTAACTGCAATTCTACCTTATATGCCAGGTATCTTCTGTCCAAACATTTGATTGCCTCTTCTGCCTATGCCTTACTCAAGGATTGCCCCATTTGTTTAGTTCCATAGCATCTAGGGCTGCCAGATACAGCTATGCCCACCAGAAGGAGGTGGCTGGGGATCCTATATAAAGTCTCCTTCCATCAGACCAAGGTACTGGCTACACACTGTTACGTTTGATTGCCTACTAAGATAAATGTTCACTAGAAAGGGGAAATAAACATAATTTAGTCTTTCCTCTAGCATAGTAATTCTCAACTAGGGATGATTTTAGTCCCCATGCAAGACTAGCAAACCAATTCAGTAACACACAAAAAGGATGACTTACCATGATTGAGGGGAATCTATCCTAAGAATGCAAGGTTGGTTTAACATGTGAATATCAATTAATTTAACATACCATCTTAATACAATAAGGAACAAAATCCACAAGATGATCCATGATCATCTTAATAAATGCAGGGGGAAAAAAAGTCAAAATTCAACATTTTTTCATGATAAGAAATTTCAACAAGCCAGAAACAGAAGGAAACTTCCTTAACCACATAAAACACATCTATGAAAAACTCACAGCCAACATCATACTTAACAGCTAAAGACTGACTGCTTTTGGGGGAGCCTGGGTGGCTCAGTCGGTTAAGCGTCCGACTTCAGCTCAGGTCATGATCTCATGGTTCGTGGGTTCAAGCCCCGCGTCGAGCTCTGTGCTGACAGCACAGAGCCTGGAGCCTGTTTCAGATTCTGTATCTCCCTCTTTCTCTGACCATCCCCTTTCTCTCTCTCTTTCTTTCTCTCAGAAAAAAAAATTTTAAAACCTTAAGAAAAAAAGACTGACTGCTTTCCTCCTTAGATCAGAGACAAGATGAGGATGTCCAATTTCACCACTTCAATTAAAAAATGTACTGAAGGTTCTAGCTTGGGAAATTAGGCAAGAAACAGCAGTGAAAAGGTGTCCAGACTAAAAAGGAAGAAGTAAAACTATATTCACAGTTGACACAACCTTGTATATAGAAAATCCTAAGGGATCTATAAAAAAATTATTAGAACTGATAAATGAATTCAGCAAGGTTGCAAGATGCAAGATACAAGATCATTATACAAAAATCAATCATATTTCTGTACACTAGAATGAATAATCTGAAAATGAAATAAAGAAAAAATTCCATTTATATGAGCATCAAAAAAATAAAATACTAGGGCACCTGAGTGGCTCAGTTAATTAAGTGTCTGACTCTTGCTTTTAGCTCAGGTCACGATTTCACGATCATGAAATCAAACTCCACAATAGGGCTCCATGCTGGTTGTAGAGCAAGCTAAGATTCTCTCTCTCCCTCTCCCTCTGCCTCTTTCCTGCTCTCTCTCTCTCTCAATAAATAAATAAATAAATAAATAAATAAAATACTTAGGAACAAATTTATCAAAAGAAGTGCCAGACTTGTACATTGAAAACTGCAGTATTGTTGAAAAAAATTTAAAGCAATCTAAATAAATCATAATAAGATATATAAATGGAAGATACACACATAAAAAGATGCTCAACATCATTAGTCATTAGGGAAATGCAAGTCAAAACCACAAGGAGCTATTACTCTATACCCACTAGGAGGGCTATAATAAGGACAATAACAAGCATTGGTGAGGATGTAGAGAAATTGAAACGCACATGGCTAGTGGGAACGTAAACAGGTGCAGCCACTTTAGAAAACAATCTGGCAGTTCCTCAAAAAGTTAGTCATAGTGTTACCATTTGATCCAACAATCCCACTCTCAGGTATATAGCCAAAATAACTGAAAACATGTTCACACAAACACATGTACACTAATGTTAATGGCAACATTAATCATTATAGTAAAAAATGGAAATAAGCTAAGTGTTCGCTGGATGAATGAAACGTGGTATGTCTGTACTGTACAATGCACTATTATTCAACTATAAAAAGGAATGAGGAACTGATACCTGCTGCACCACAGAGGAACCTCAAAAACGTTACGCGAAGAGAAAGAACCCAGGTACAGAAGGCCACGTGTGTACGATTCTGCAGGCTCAGAAAATGTATCCCTTCTCTCTTCTACATTCTTTGGTGAGTCTAATAATTAAATTGATATAAAACTGATTAACATGAGAAAAACAAATTTAATTTCATACATAAGGGAGCCCTAAAGGTATGAGACATAAGAGCAAATCGGGCAGTTGAGGCTTGTATGCCTACCTGAGCAAAGGAATAGGATATGGACCTGGGGCTTCGAAGGGGAGAAGGGTAATTCACAGAACAGATATTCGGTAATCAGATATTTACCCTGCCAAACAGATAGGTCTTTCAGATTAAAAAAAAAAACAAAAAACAAACTATCTGTGGTAATAGCCCTCTTTCTGGGGAGGACCCCTATCTAAATTCTTTCAGGTAGTTAAGGGAGAAGTAGAAGTTTTTCTTGAGTCTGCAACATCTTGATTGACTGCAGCTCAAAATAATCCACATGCCAAAGTGACACATTTTGGGGTGTCTGCTACCCTTCAATTCCTTTTGTATGAAATGTCCAGAATAGGAAAGTCCATTAAAAAAAAAAAAGTAGGTATTAGTGGTTGCCAGGGACTGAGGGAAAGGAAACGGGGAGTAAGGGCTAATAGATTCCTTTTGGTAGTGATGAAAATGTTCTTGAATTACACAGTGGTAATGGTTGCACACTCTTATGAATACATTAAAAAACACTGTATTGTACACTTTAGAAGCATGAATTTTATGGTATGTGAGTTATATCTCAATACTGTTGTTACTTTTAAAATGATGGTCTGTGTTGAAGGGCACAGGAGTGGACTTAAAAGAGCTCCCAAAGGCCTAAGCTTGGACAGTATGAACAACAAAATAAAAAATGATAGCATTGGATTCTAACCCATAGAATAAAATAAATATCCATGAGTACATACTGATATGAAGAAAGAAAGGAAGGAAGGAAGGAAGGAAGGAGGAAGAAGAAAGAAAAAAGAAGGAAAGGGAAGGAAAGGAAGAAAAAGAAAAGAAGCAAGGAATGAACAAAGGGTCAATGGGACAAAGGAAGGAAAGAAAGAAGTGGAGGGATAGCCCTCCTCACAGCAGAATTCCAATTTCAAAATATAGGAGAAATGGAAATAATCACCACTAGGCAAATAATACAGTAATATTTGCTGCAAGTGACACCCACTGATGAACACTAATATCACTAGGTTAAAGTATGATAAACAGAACTTGTGCAAAATTTCAAGGTATCTCCCAGAAGATACCCATCAATTTAAAAGAGGAAAATAATAACTTTACAGCAGAGAAACCTGACAGACATCTCCTTAAGTAAGAGGTCAAAGTTAGCATCACTGGGGACCCCTGGCTGGCTTAGTCAGTAGAGCAGGTGACCCTTGATCTTGGGGCCATGAGTTCAAGCCCCATGTTAAGTGTAGAGATTTCTTTAAAAAAAAACCAAAATCTCAAAAAAAAAAAAAGTATCACTGTTTGTAAGTCATATCAGCATGATTTATCCTCTTATATGATTCACTGACAAAAATGTATTTCTTCAATCTAATTATGAGAAAGTATCAAACAAACCAAGGGGCATTATACAACATAGCTGACCAGTATTCTTCAAAAGTATTAAGGTCAGGAAAGACCGAGGACCTGTCACTGTTGGAGGAGACTAAGGAGAAATGACGACATGGGCTCCTGAATTGGATCGTGTACAAGAGAAAGAACATTCGAAAACCAAATTAGGTCTCTAGTACAGCTAAAAGTATTGCATCAATGTTAATTCTCTGGTTTCAATAATGGCACTATGGTTACGTAGGTTGTTAAAATTAAAGGAACCTGGGTAAAGGGTTAATGGAACTCTCAGTACTATTTTACAACTATTCTGTAAATCCCAAATTACTTCAACACTATTTCTAGAGTTATTTTTCTCTGAAAGCCAGTTATGGATTCTGTATTTGCTTTACAGAGTAATATGTTGCTAACAGAATAATATGAAAAGCTGCAACCTAGTGACATCACAGCACACGGTCTTGGAAACATCGGGTTTAACGTTTTCCCTGCCACATCTCCTTACTTATATACATTTTGGCCAGCAGATGGCAGCACTCAACCAAGGTTCTTCTCAGCACAACTCCAGGCAAAACCTGAGATTGCAAAGAGGGAGGTAAAAGGAGACATCCCGACCCACGAGTTGAAGGTGACGATGTCATTATATGATGTACAGTCACAATAGGGCGATGCCATTTTTATTGGCACTTAAGTGATGAGGCGGGAAGGAAAGAACTTGTAAACAGTGATGTAAGGCTTGGAGGCAAAATTATCTACCCCACCCCATCTCCACCCTGCCCCACTCCAATCCTGGGGCATGAAGGAGCCCTGGGCACCGCGTCCACTGGGTGCTAATGCCACACTGGGTGAAAGAATAACAAAGGATGACTTGCCAATGTTTTTAAAGCTTTCAAAATATGAATTACAAAGAAATGATAAATTATTAATATTATAAGAAGTTTAATCATATTTAAATACAACTAATAGCAATTTTTTTAGGCAACTGTATACTTGGAAGAAACTCCACTTGGTTCTCTCTCTCCTCTCCTCTGTCTTCTCTCCCAAAGCCCAGAACTGCTCCCATGAAAGTCTGATACCCTACCCCCTTATCTCAGCATCTAAACTAGTTGCTGAGCCCCAGGGCAGGCCAGGGACTGGTTTAAAACACCAGAGCCAGCAAGTGCCAGAGCTAGAATTTAAAGCCAAGACTTTGGGTACGTCCAGTCCTTCCACTGGAACGGAAACTGGTTCTGAGCTCCTGCCATTTATTTGCAAATGAGTGGGCTCAAAGGCATCAGGGATCCAGGCTGATTTTTGCTGGAAAACCATCAGGATTCCCTGATGAAGGTGAGCTGTGCTAAGCTGAACCCTGCCCACTCCCCTCAATGGTTCAGACATATAAAATATGTATTGTAATGTTTTCTAGTCTGATTTTCCTAGACTGAGGATTTTTGTTCCTCATTCCACTACCCCACCCACCTAACCTTTTCTCTCCCCCATTGAAGTAGGAGAGAGGATAATGGCTGTGAAATGTAAAACCCAAAGCTTCTGACCAGAGCTTCCTGCTTCTTCTGAAGCTTCTCCCAGAGTGACCTCAATCACTAGGCCTGAAACCAAACAAACAAAACAAGAAATCTATTTAAAGATATCCTTTCTACCACTTCTAATCCATAGCCTACTGCTAATGGACAGATGGGCATTGTGGTGTCTGCTCAGAGCTCCCCAGCAATACTAAAATACCCTGTTAACGCTCACTGCCTGGCATCCTTAGACATCCTTTCCCCTTCCAGCCCTCCCAGCCCATTTGACAAAGCAGCAGATTGGATGTGTAGAAAGACGTGGCTTTCAGAATCAGCCAGACTCAGCAGGGCTCCCTGGGGCCTAGGCTTGAGAGATATTAGGCCTGACAGAGAGGGCTTAAAAAATCCCAACAGGAGCTGTTCCTGAGTTTCTGGTACAGGCCCAAGGTTGGGGGTCCCTGCAGGCAGCTATCACTGTGGGAGCCACAAGGTCTAGTCCAAACCAGCCAGCCCAGAGACCCACCCAACTTACTTCTGTCTTCCTTCCCAGCCCAGAGTCCTTGTAGTTAGTTCTGACCCACAATATACTTGCTGCTTTGGAGCCTCTTCCCCCATCCACAGCAGAATGTGAAGGGATGTGGGTGAGAGGGCCTAAATCCTGTGATGCAGGAATCCCTGGCTTTACATAACACAGGCTCCGCTCTGCTGACAGTGCAAAACAATTAGGAAAAGAAGCAACTCAAGAAAGACATGCATGGCTGTGAACATTTTGATTTGCTGTAATTTCCTCCCCACGCCTCACCCCCAGTTGTCAAGGATGACACTTGGTTTTAACCAGAAGGAAAAGAAAAATGAAGCACAGCCCTGTGCCCTACTCTGATCTGGTAGCTTTCATTTTAAGAACTCAGTCTAAGTCTGGTGGCGGAATGGGGGGTGGGTGACGACACAGTTTGTTTTTTTACTTCAATATACATCTTTTTAAAATAAGAACATTTGTGGGGCACCTGGGTGGCTCAGTTGGTTAAAATAAGAACATCTGTCCATTGTCTGTGCTACTGTCCCAACCACGGCAGAGGGGAGATCTTTGAGTGTCTCAGGGGCCTAGAGGCCTGCGAGGCTTGGACCCAACGCTGCACCAGGCTGAGGTCTCCTGTTTGAAAGGAGAAAGTGGGTGCTAAGATGTGCGAGGAAGTGTCTGGGCTGTGTGGCTCCTGGGTTGACCCAACCCAACCCAAAGCTCCCATCTGCCTCTTGGATGCTCTCTCTCTTTTTCTGTTGATGTTTTGCATTTCTCTCTCCAAGTCTTTACCTGGCTCTGGCTCGCTCTCCTCTGTCTCACTTTTCTCACTGATTCTGCTGATGTGGGTCCTGGTCGTTTCTCCCTGGGGCTGACCCATCTGCCTCTCTCCTCTGCGTTCCTGGGTCCCTTGGACCGCCCTCCGCTGATCCCGCAGAATGTGTCCCACAAGACCTCACCGCCTTAGGGCATCTGAGCTGGCCCTGTGATGAGGACTCGTAGTGTCGTCCTTCGCAAGGCAGGCAGGTTCTATGTGAGCCTGCTGCTGAGCCAGGTTCAGGCCCTGCATTTCACTCCCTGGCTGAATGAGTCTGCAGTGGGCTTCAACACCCTGGTGCAGGGCACCTGGGGCCCAGGGGAGAGCGGCGCAGGCATTCCCTTCCCGTCCAGGCGGTCCTTCGGCGGCGGCGGGCTCCTCACCACCACGGAAGGGTTCCCGGAAGCGGTCCGGCAATCCGAGGTGCCACCCCTTCCGCTACCGAATCCGCCCGCCCGCACATGCCTCCTGGACGTGGACGGGAAGCTGCAGCTGGGTGAAGGTCTTCTGAGCCAGCCCCGGAGGGCACACCGGGGTGCTGAGTGGCAAATACAGTTTCAGCCCACAAACAAATAAGTAAGTAAATAAAATAACATTTTTTATAGTTAAAAATAACATTTTCACGTTGAACCAAATTAAATTATATAAATATATGCCTTAATATGTAATTCCCATTTAGAATTCACATTTGTCAGATTGTCCCTAAAAATGTCCTTCTACTTGTTCATTTTTAAGTAGGGTTTCAGGGGTGCCTCCCTGGCTCAGTCGGAAGAGCACGCGACTCTTGATCTGGGGGTTGTAAGTTTGAGCAGTGTAGAAAATACCTAAAAGAAAAATCTTTTTTTTAAATAAATAGAAAAGAGGGTGGCTCAGCTGAATAAGCGTGGGACTTCTGCCCAGGTCATGATCTCCCGGTTGGTGCGTTCCAAGCCCCGTATCGCGCTCTGCGCTGACGGTGCAGAGTCTTCTTGGGTCTCTCTCTCTCTCCCCTCTTTCCGCTCATGCTCTCTCTCTCAAAATAAACTTTAAATAAACAATTAATTAAGTAGGCTCCAATAGCAGGACTACACATTGCACATGTTTTTTTATGTCGCCATTGGTCTCTTAATCTACAACATTTCCTTTATTCATTTTTCTGACTCCTTGGAGACTCATGATCAGTTGATTTGGAAAACACTTGCCTCCTGGGTGTGTTTGATGGCTTCTTCCAGATGTGGCTTAGCTTGTTTCTGTATCCTTTAAGTTTCCTATAACCTGGTAGTTAGATCTAAAACAGAGATTCAGGGGGCGCCTGGATGGCTCAGTCAGGTAAGCGGCCGACTTTGCTCAGGTCATGGTCTCGTGGTCCGTGGGTTTGAGCCCCACGACAGGCTCTGTACTGACAGCCAGCTCAGAGCCTGGAGCCTGTTTCAGATTCTGTGTCTCACTCTCTGTGCCCCTCCCCAGCTAGTGTTCTGTCTCTCTCTGTCTCAAAAATAAATAAACATTAAAAAAAAAAACCAAAAAACAGAGATTCAGATTAACTTTTTTTTTCTTTTTAATTTTAGAGAGATCGAGAGAGCAAGCAGGGGAGAAGGGCAGGTGGAAAGAGAAAGAGAATGTTAAGCAGGCTCCACACTCAGCATGGAGTTTGACACAGGGTTCCATCCTAGGACCTTAGGATCATGACCTGAGCCAAAATCAAGAGCCCAGTCAATCAAATGACTGAGCCACTTAAGCACCCCTGGGTTAAATGTTTTTTAGAAGCCAGACTTCTAAGGGGCACCTGGCTGGCTCAGTCAGTAAAAGTATGTGACTCTTTATCTCAGGGTTGTAAGTTTGAGACCCACCCTGGGTACAAGGATCACTTAAAAAGAAATTTTTTTAAAATTTTTTTAATGTTTTATTTATTTATGAGAGAGAGAGAGAGAGAGAGACAGCGACAGCGTGAGCAGGGGAGGGTCAGAGAGAGAGGGAGTCACAGACTCTGAAACAGGCTCCAGGCTCTGAGCTGTCAGCACAGAGCCCGATGCAGGGCTCGAGCCCATGAACCGCGAGATCATGACCTGAGCCGAAGTCGGACGCTTAACTGACTGAGCCACCCAGGCGCCCCAAAAAGAAAAATTTTTTAAGTGCCAGAATTCTAAGGATGTTTTTATAAAATGGAAAAAGTATCTCACAGAAAGACTGACAGACATAAATGACAATTATGTAAAGTATCACACACGAATCAACTGGTACTGCTCAATTAGACAGCATTTATCTTAGTCTCATGAAACATAAAACCTACTTACTTATTCATTATATGGACGAAAGTCTACTTATAATTCTACCTTTGGAATCTCATAAGTCACAAATATATGCCCTGATATGGCTTGGAAGAAATCCACATAAAATAAATGAGAATATTTAAATCTTTTACAGGAAACACCTGTTTTTTCTTGGGAGCCTGATCTATTTCCATTTTCTGATTCACAGCCCTATCCTGACCCTACCCCTGATTCTGATCCTGGTCCAAACATCCACTTCACACCTGCTCTGCTTGGTCACTCCCTCAGCCCCAACCCCATAAGTAGAAGAAGATTGGACATTTGAAAGTTTACCTTGTTCCCAAAGTTTAGAGCTTCTAATTTCAAAACTTAATTAACCCCAAATTCTAAATAGTTTACCTTGTTTTGTGGAATAAAGAATTTGTTCTATGAACATGTGTCCTACTCAAACAAGCCACCTTAAAGTGACCTCAGATATTTCTTCTGTTCAAGGAAATGTGGAGCCTCTGGATCACCTTAAGACAAAGATAGCTCTGGGGGCACCTGGGTGGCTTAGTCGGTTGAGCATCCAACTTCAGCTCAGGTCATGATCTGCCCATTTTTGAATTTGAGCCCCAAATCTGGCTTTCAGCTCTCGGCACAGAGCCTGCTTCAGATCCTCTGTCCTCCTCTCTGCCCCTCCCCCACTTGCACTCTCTCTCCCCAAAATAAATAAACAATTAAAAAAAAAACAACCCAGGATAGCTCTTGCCTTTTATGATGGTCATGTAACACTGAGCAGTAGCTGGGAAGGATATGCTCCATCTCTAAGAGTACTCTCAGAATAAATCAGTCCATTGAAGAAAACAAGGAGGCAAAAAAAAGAAAAAAAAAAGGTGAGGATTGGAGGGATGCAACTGTGTGCTCACATGTAGGTAAGAAACAAAGGGAAAGACTATAGGGGGGCATCTATCTTACATCTGCCTGAGTCTGAGAAGTGTAACTGCAGAGAGATTGAGGGTATGGGCTGGGAGGAAGACTAATTTTAATGTATAGCCTTTGAACTATCTGCATATATATATATGTATATATATTTTTTTTTACCATGTGCACATATGACTTTTTCAACAATTACACGTCTTTTTTTTCTTTTTTTGTTAAATGTATTGCTATGTGTTACCATTCTTGGGAGGGTTTGCATTTTCACATGTCTTCAGCTAAAGACATCTGACAGAATTTCAGGTGTTGGCTGTTAGAATAGGGAAGATATTTTGACCAGGAGATAGCCTTTCTCAATTCTTCTGAAATTGTTATGAGAGCTCAAGACTGTCTCCATTATGCTTCTGGGGGAGGTGTGTGATGGGCTATCTTTATATTTGGGCAACCCTCCAGAAACAGAATGCCCTGGTCAGGCAAGGGTGGCCGTGGCCTTACCCGCTCCTCTCCAAGGTGAAGCCCTACTCTCCCCCAGCCAGAGCAGAGAGAGGTATTTTTAACCTTGGTGTTGGCTTACACAGAGGTTCAGGTATTCTCTGGGGTGTACTATGAGACAGGAAAGCTGAGATCTGACACTTAGACTCATTTGCCCTACCTCAATGTGCTGATTTTATGCACCTTGGAGAATTGGACTATAAAAGCCGTAATAAGTGAAAACTATTTATTACAGTTCCCCAGAAACCCTTTGGATATCATATTCCTTTTGTTTCTGACACAGAAGTGTAGTACAGGGATGGGCAGCTCACCCCACCCCCACCCCCACCCCTGTGGGGAAGGGGATAGAAAAATTACCTGCACATCACCTGTCTTAACTAGACCAGGAAGAGAAACCAGATGTGGGTCTATTACAAAAGAACTAGAATTACAGGTAGGTCATTTAGGTCCTCTTCAAAAGGTGGTGTGCATTAGTCATAAGATCTAATAGCACATGCATGAAACAAATCAAGTCAACAGGAAATTGATCATGTTTCCATGAGGTGAAAACAGAAGTTGAAATATGTGTGCTACACAAAAAGATTTGTAGAAAATTGGAGGGTTGTGGGGGTTTTCCACAAAATGAGTGTGAAGGTATATGGATTTATAGATTTATTAACAAAACAGTGATACAAACATATCACTTAAGTAAATATATGTCCCTACAAGCACCAGCTTCGCAAGTTCTGGGCTAGAAAGCAACTAGTCTAGGCCCATTTGGGGATAATTGTCTCTTCCCTTAAGAGAAAGGAAGGTAAACTTCAGCAGACTGTGAGTTTGTTTCAAACAAACATATACGCACAATAGGAAGATAAGTCTATGGAAACCATCATAATTCTGGTTACAAGACTATGTGTTTCTTTAATTTGATGGCCTTTCAGAAAATGGAACCCAATGAAGAATCTCAATCAAATTCAGTCCAGGTTTGGTTCCTCAGGAAACTAACAATAGAACTCCCCTATGACCCAGCAATAGCACTGCTAGGAATTTACCCAAGGGATACAGAAATGCTGAGGCATAGGAGCACATGTACCCCAATGTTCATAGCAGCACTCTCCA